>NW_019213115.1:0-52659 GCF_002532875.2 Varroa jacobsoni
ATTATGTAACTACCGTTACTAGAATTCAGTGATCGTTTCTAAGATCGATTCTATTAATGTCGTTAGGTTATACGCCTGGTTACATCGCTGTATTGTTTAGAAAAATTCGCCACTTAGGGGCAGGCTCGCTAAGTGCAATACTAACCAACAACTTATTTGATTTTTGGAGGCGAATGTCCGACGAAGCCCTACGGAACTACTAAAAATAAGCTCTCTCAATGTCAGGCTCTCTGTCACGAAGTCACCCCAGCGTTCGGAAAACGCATACAACACTCTCAAATAGCTATACAGTAATAATATATATTCTCATATTGATTAGGCGTTTCGGAAATGGAAAAGATTTCGAAGTGGCCACGTTGTCCGGGAGACCACTTGGATATTTCCGAAAAAAAAATGCATATACACCAAATTCGTTGTGTGCAATAGCTTCTCCGGAACAACGTTCGGCGGGATGCTTTGGTTATTATTGTCGCCGAGGCAGATTTGTCGGGTTATATTTTTCATAGACGAGACATTTTTTCCCACCCGAATAGTTTAGTTGTTCAAATACGTGTTAACCCATTCGCAGACGATATTTGCTAATGGTTGTTTTCCTCTCGTTGCTGCTGTGACGATGAACCACTTCAGCGACCCTTTTTTTTTATCTTCTATGACGACAGGCCCGCGATACAGTTAATTTTTAATGTTCTATATTATATAATACGGTAACTAGATCTGTGGGAACGATAGGTCAAGCCTGCTTTTCATTTGGGAAATTTTTGGCGTGGCTCGACGGCCAATTCCCTTTGAGTTTTTCTCGCACATGCTAGTCACTGTGCTTTCTTACATATACATTAAAACAGTATTCTGCACTACTGAAATGTGCATTCAAGTTTTATTAATATTTTTGGAGGACCACTAAGAGAAGAGAAAGCGTGTCCTGGGCACTTGCAAGGCCTCCATGAGCACTTCAACACATAGGTCGTATGATTTTTTTTCTAAATTGATCCAACCTGTATTTTTAATGAAAGGTGTCGTGCAAATACCATACGAAACTTGACTAACGTCGCGAGCCTGCGCTGTGGACGCGGAGCTTTCCGAACTAAAATAACGCTGCTGATTATTTCAGGGTTAACGAAGCTACGATAGGGAGAGTACGACTTCAACAAAAAGGTAACACCTACTGTATACGAGTACGTTAGTGGCAGAGCCCCACTGCTGCACCAGATAATTTAGTAACCAATCTACCCTCCACCGAACTCAGTCTCATAGAGGCACAGTATTATACGTAGTGAGTTGCTGTTTGTTCTTTTAATTCCGTTGTCATTAGCGCCCCGATCATGTTCACGTCAGCTCTCCGGAGTTCGCACGAAGTATCGTCAATCGCACGATAATAAAACGTGCTTTTTTCAAGTATCAGATACGGAGCTGTGGCACGCGAGGCGTTACTCTATACGTCGACTATAGATATTTTAGGTTTACACGTCTCGTTGTACTGCTGCCGCTAAACTTTGCTTAAGAATTGCCCAGCAACTAAAGTGGACGTGCGGGTTTCAACGCTACACCATTTTAATATGCGTATTTATTAAATGCAGTCACACTATTCTGACGATTGCCACTGTCATCGTAGATTGGACCGACTTTAATATGTTTCCTCTGCATTTTGAAGAATCTTGAAAGCACACTGACTGGTCAAATAGAAAGACTATATATTTATTATTAATAAGCACCTCTCGCCCAAAAGACAATGGTACTTTTTTTGCTGAATGGTGCTTTGTTTATTGGACTACCTAATTAAGGTTTCATCCGTCGCGGAGTCACCCCATGCTAACAACCTTTGTGGGGCCCTGTCGAGTCGTTTTTCGGCGTCAACTTTTAATATTGAGTGGGTTCTGACTGGAACCATTCCAGCACAGCATGCCCTAGATCCACAGATATATAGCTGATGCGAAACTCTATAATTCTATTCCTACCACATGACGCAAGCGTGTGTTCAGCGTGTTTGCGTACACCCAAACAAGATTTACATCAAACGAATGCACAGAATAAGCGCTGTGCGTTAGGTACACAAGGCGATGCGTTCCGCTTTGAATTTGGCGCCCATACGCCATTCGCATATCTATACGTCTAGAGTATGATATTCTGATGTATCTACATATAACCAGGATCATCTGGTTTTTGCCGTGATTAGGCTTCAGTAAAGGCTTCTCCAGCATATTCAAACTCGTGACATTATAACAGCGTAACTAGAAACGAAACAAATGGGGGTTATGTGCTCGCTGAACTTTGATGATAGTAAAAATCTTGTCTGGTTAGGTCATCAAAATGTCGCTCTTAGTTGCCCTAACCAAGCACAAGCGATATGTAGATCCGATTTTTGCGTCCGACGCAGCGAAGCCAAATGCCGGTTTTGGTCTCGTCATGACTACATAAGCATGTCAATACGAAAATATTGCTTAGAACTTAATTTCATCATTCCTGTAGAGTTACTTCGTCTTGTTATCTTTCGGTCGTGCAACTCTTGCTCGTTAGCTTTTCTGTGCTGGGCATGTAAAAATTCGTATACGTAACGACTCATATGCAGAAGGAGCGCTAAGCGTAAGGTATAATCTGTCGAGAGAAAAACCCTGGCAATTGATCATCTAGTGGCAATGTCGTAGCGTTTAAACTGGCTTAACTCACACACGACCTAATATCGGGAAAACAATTTTAGGATGTCCTTACGATAAAATCACCCCCACAGTCAATAAGTAACTCCGGTTTACGGTAAGTTATGTTGAGGGAATCACCGCTCAAATGTTGCCCCCATATTGGCTTACAATGCCTCTAATTCGTATATCGTATAATATATCTTTGTTATGTGGAAACGCAGAGTAACCACACACCAAGTACCATATATCTACTAATTTGCAATTATATATAGCGACAGCAATTGTGCCTTTTTTATTAGTCTAGTTATCAGTAAACTTTCTTGTTACTAATTATCTGCTCGATATGACGCTATGGCTTCCTGTATCGACTAGAAAGCATCTGGTTTATATTAAATGGAAGGTGACCCGCGCCTCTTGAGGCTGCGCGCATTCAATATGAGTACATTATATTACGGCACATAGCTGCAACAGTGTCTGTAGCTCAAAATAAATCGTACAAAAACGTAAAAATTACGTGCAGTAGGCGAAAAATTTATATGGCGCTAGAAGAAGGATCAAGGGAAACTTATTTTTCAAAACACGCATTTATATATATATATATATATATATCTGGAAATGTCAACGGCAAACCTTTAACCAGCTGGCACAAAAAATTGGTCAAGAAACGACGGGGTAGTCGAAGATATTTATATACATATATTTATAATATCGATATATGTATACGTGTCAGGTATAGTCATTGTAATAGCCTAATATTCTTTTAGCTAATGATTTTTGGAGCTCTTAATTGGCAAGCGATATTTTTAGCGTTCGGTCGATTGTTTACTGTAGGGAAACAAACAACTGGATATTAATAAGACAATCAAAAGGCTGACAGCCACAAATTTGGATGACCTTGTTTATAAAGGATACATAGACTTATAGTTCAGTGACGAGATAAACAGGTTAGTTCCATAATGGTAGTTGTCGATTAAATTTCAACACAGCCCGTGATCGGAGTATTGTATAAATCCGTTTATCATGTTTCACATGTTTGTGCTGTCAAATTCGACAGGCGTAATCTAATAAATATAGTATAAAGGTCATATTTTAAACGAAAATGAAAAGAAGTGATTGCGGAATAGCTAAAGAATTACGAATAGGACTCGAACCTAGGTTTTTATATTCTTTCCTTAATGGCACACACGTAAACGTAACTCATGTTGATTTGTGTGAAGAAAAACAGATTTTTGAAGCCAAACGATCGAAAAGATGATATAGGAACATTCAATTAGAAGGTTTTGATTGGTATACTGCGTACACGATGGATAGACAATCTTAAATATATCGCTGATAGTGGCCACGCCTTGCAGGACACTGCATAATTTGCAGGTACACAATAGAAAAAGTTTATTTACACAACTTACAAATTTGCCCACGTTTGCGTATTAGAGGATTCCTTCTTGCATTGATCATGATGGAATCCGTATTATATTGGCCTGCAAAAGGATTTTCTTTTGCTATGAGTTCGCAAGCAGACTCGTCTGTTAGAGTTTCGTAAACAAAGAAAATATATCCCTTATCGCTGTACTTTCTGTAAATATTCCAGAAACTTTTTGAAATTGGTAGCCGATTCTAACTCTATACATATAATATAGCGTGTGTTCCCCGCTAACTGCAATTCTAGTGTATTTAAGTATCTTCATGGCAAATCCACAATAGCATGTAAAAAACGACTTTGTATAGTATTTAAGTTATTAGTGCGCGTGAAGTTGTTTAAAGGTTTTTAATTTGTGGCTTACTTATGGCTTCAATTTGCTGCATATCAGATCATCCCAAGTCTGAACGGTGATATTATTACTACTATGGGGATCATCCAAGAAGGGCTTCACGATATAGCTTCAATGCCCCGAGCAGAGTCAGTTTGAAGTTACTCACCAAATAGAACCTTTCCAACAGGAATAAATGCATTGCGCCACTCTGTGGGGCCTTCCGTAATCTCCAAGATAGACTGTTGCCACGCCATTCTTCGTATTAAGATGCCTCGCATGTTTGCTAGATTATAGGTTCCCAGGTACTTCTCGATGCGTGCAAAGTTTAGGTTTCGGGTCTTTGGTTGAGTCTTGACTTAGAATACTTCATACCTTTTGGCTCTGGAATCTTTTAATCTTCATTATTCCGCAAACCGTGAGACGCTTAATTTCCTAACTATACATTTTCATACGGTATTTAAGCACTGCTAGAAAGCGTTTGCAGATTTGTGTTGCTGAAGTATGTTCGCATTACTGATTTCTCTAAGCATTTTCAGATAATATCTCTTACTTGATACGGTTGTTTTGACACCGCACAGTAAAGGAGTACAGATACCATTACAGGGTATTAACGTTTACCGCTGTCGTATCGAAGCAACATACAGATATAAATATCCTTACCTTGAATTTTCACCGTCCACAAAAAACTGTCCAGGAACAACGGGAAGAGTAGGGGCTACAAAAAGTGGCTTTGATTATTTTTGACGTTAGTCGAATCGTCGTTACTTACGTCTTTCCGTTGCTTAATTCTATCAAGTTGTAGTTCAAAAGAGTATAGTTATGGGCCCTCGAAAATTTCACACTTCGAAATTATACAGTCAGAGCACTCGTCTGCTTCGCTTTGCTGGACTTTCATTATGGCATCAAAAACGGTGCAAACTCTACGATGAATTTAGCTAAATTTTGTAGTGCCTGTTCACATAGACTTCTTGATATAGATTAGAATCTGTAGTTGCTTTTTACTAATAACCGTAGTCCTGCCGTTTTGCGTTTCTGTTTGGCGTACAAAAAGATCCAAGGCTATCGATACAATTGGGCCCAGATCGTCATATGCCTTGTTTCGTATGCTACTGTTAACTGTGCTTTATAAATTGCGTTCTCAATAGAATAGAGAAACAGTTATAGATGGTTACAGAACGCCTTTCTTTTTATGTTCTAGTTCTTCGATTGGCTCGATACGTATGATAGTTTAGTTTAACAGTTTAAGCGCCGTTTAGTTTAACATTCGCCTCGTTTTCCACCAAAATCAACGAGACGTAAGTGGATGATGCACAGTTGATTCCAAAGATTTGATGTCCCGACAATGCTCATATGGTACTCGTTACTAGAGGGTGATGCTGTCTCCACTATCATCGATAGAAACTTCGTTATGACCGTTCCTCTTCCCGGTATTTCCTGTATGTTTGGGTCGACAGAAAAGGCAAGTTCTCTGCGGCAGATCCGCGCGGAAGTAATCGTCAATGGCTTATGAAATGGTGGAAAATAATTTTTTACCTATTGCAAAATTCTATTCTATGGACTATAGTGTCCGCATCTAACGGATTTCCGGACAATCGTGGTATCTAAGTCATACCACCATTCTCTCTGTGCAAGTGCAAATTGCCCTCGTAAGGCGTACTTCACGTGTGCGAACTTTAATGGTTTACTGCAGTGCTTAAAGATGTCGAATTTAGTTCATTCGTGTGTGAAAAGGTACGCTGTGTCATACTGTCGTATGGACTCAACACTTAAAAACTTTAAGCTCGTTGTGCCTTGTTGAAAATACTATCTAGCGATTGTAGTGCATCGGACAATGGTATCTGAGGGACATTGCACCACTTTCTGTACAGATACGCATAAACCATAGCAAATGAAAACTTGCGGTCTCTTCCTATGGTGTGATGGAACCCTTATTCTGCACAATGTGTTGGTATGTGTCAGTACATTTTGTTTAGTCCTTTCCTGACTTCATTAGCTATAGCTCCCCTATCAGAAAACTTAGGATCGGCTTTCGCCATAATTCTCTCTCATGCGCTAGTAAAATCCTAATAAGAAGCAGGCTAAATTTACGCCTAGGATCTTCCACAATTTCCAGTCTGCCGGCGAACGAGAGTTTGCTAGACATAATCGACCCCTTCGAGAAAGGAAAGGTCATCAGCTTAAGACAACGTTATGCACAGAATGGCAGGTTATTCACTAGCAAAGGGATCCGATTATAACCTTATGAAACGCCAGTTGATCAGACGAACTGCCCCAGCTGGGCCGCCCCATCATCCCCGCCCACCGAATTTTCCCCATAGTATAAACATGATTAGAAGCAGTATATCCTGTGAAACTGCCGATGCAAACTTTTCTCTTTGGAGGCTATATCAAATGCCGATTTAAAAATTCACGAATAGAGCAAAATGCGCGTGCTTTAATCTATAATAGAAACGCATGCTGAATAATGAACATGTTTACCGAAGGAACATGTCAGAGGCCCTTTCTAAGCACTCATGACGGATCAGGCCTGGTCCAACTGCCTTGTTTTACTAGAATTATTCCAGAGATCGTAGTGTAAGATCGAGTGTCGATCCTCAGCCCCTTATGCAGCAGACATGTTCGTTTACTCCATGCACCAGCGTACAAAGGCACAATCTATGAGATGGTGTTTTGAAATTTTCTGCTAGCTGTGCAGAGTTAGTAGGGAACGTGGTCGCTCAGTTATTGGAACAAAAACGTTGAAGCTGTGGAAAGGTAAGCATTTTTTAGCAAATGTTGTCCATCTATAAACGTCGACACCCAATCGTGATATTTTGCTAATGGTCAGTGTTTTCTTAGGTGTAGTCCGCTTGTGCCGTAGTGTACGGAATACACTTTCAGGCTTGCGGGTTATTAATGAGGTTGCGGGGGACATGACCCGTACATTTTCGTGTCTCATAATACGAAAAATACTTAGTAAATTGCGTTTACTAATGAAACAAATGAGGAACAATGTGGAGAGCATCGTGACTGAAGTAAATTGAAATTTACGCTGTGATGCTTGCTGACGTCCTACTGAGTGATTTGTTTCCCTGATAAACAGAAAAGATACAAAGTGGTTTTAACCGTAATCATTACTAGCAACTTCATATTAGCAAAACTAATTAGGCTATTTAAGCTTAATAGTGTATTAGCGATGAAATTCAATAAAGGTACACGTAGGTTTAAGTTTGTCTCGTATTTATATATATATATATATATATACATATATATATATAGATGACAAAAAATCCGCATACATTTTAAAAGTTCTCTTTCTGTCGCAGATGTTCAAAACAAATGCCGTTATAATCAATACATCACGGTCAGCTATTAATTTGCGAACTTTAACCAACATTTTATATTGCGTTGAGGCGATGTCCGGCTCAGCTAAAACCTTTGAATCTTCGGATGCCGTCGACCTTCTGGTGTATATTTCCGTTTCATATTCATGCATCTGTTAGCACTGTAAAATCAATTTTCTCTCTTGATTCGAGAAAAAAATTACTCTCGATTCACTCATGGTTTTTAAATAATTACCTCACGCTACATAATGACGCTACCGTCTTCCGTGCTACGTCTCTGTGTCTCAACTGCTCACAACAGCCGCTGCTGTTACAGGTTGTCACAATGAAGCCTTCAGCGATTGCCTGTGGAGCACTGGTTCTTTTTTCCAATATAATCAATGTGCATTTAAAATTCATTATAACAAAAAAGCCAAATTAATTGACGCGGATGTATAAGTCTTCATTTCTACGAAAACGTTCTCTCTTTCTAATCGGCGCTCGTTCGATTTCGTCTGCACAAATTTCGCCGACTCTTCACAGATTTGTTTTTCTACCCTAAGAATGTAGACACCTGATTTTTACCGAGTAGGGCCAACCATTAATTCAACCTGATCTTTATGCTTTAACGCCGGCAATCGCGCCAGGGGCTCCTTGCCAGCATATAGGCACCATCAAAAGTACCATTCGAAGGAAAATATAGTTCACAGAAAAACCTATTGAGCATAACAAAGGAAAGGAACATGAAAAAAAAGTATATGCACTGCAATTAATTATTGTTATTGTATTGTATTTGAAAAAACTCGTCTCATTTAAATACATTATACGTCATGCACGGAGCCAGAAGCAACTCGTGGCTATAGTGAAATTGTGTTATGGCATCCCTAACACAGTATCCTTTAAACCGAAACATAGCATGCTTCACTGACTTATTATTATACTCTCATCCAGTAGTTCTACAGGATCCGATCTTCAGGACGGTGCATGAGGGTCTCCATCCATACGATGTGGATTTGAGCTACGATTTTCAAGGCGTCATCAGTATCATCATAGCTCATTACAAAGCTATATCGTGGTAGAGCTTCTCTACATTAAATTGAAGCCAATCATAGAAGGATGTTTATTAAACCTGTTTAAGGCACAGCCGTGTTTAACATGTGAGACTATTGTTGTTGTAAGGTTTTTATCCTTAAACAGGGGATTGGTTACGAACAAAAAGAACACTATAGCAACAATTAGATGAATTTACGTGCTAACTATTATTGCTAACGAATTGTTTTCGATTTCTTAATATAGAAAATATGATCCTTACTTGGCTGCTAGTCGTTTTCTAGGTAGGCGCTTTTGGTTAATTGTCGACTTTGACGGATATAACACCTCAGTTTAAGTGAAGCGCGTCTCGATTCGAAGAACATATGTTATTTCAAGGTTCCTGAATCTCTAAAACTTTAATTCATCCGTTTCGCATATAAACGTCACTCTTCAAGCTACCATATCGATGCTGCGTCAATCCACTAAAGTCCCATCTGAATTTAGATATGTACATATTACTAGTAATGTGTAATATTTATGGTACCTTATTATTACTGCCTGTTACTTTGGATCCTTATGCGCTTGATACGTTCTACATGTAGGCTTTGTCTGAAAAGTACGTCTCAGCCGGTAAATTACTCCGGAAAAACGTTTCTCTCATTGTGGCAATCCGTCAACATCATACGCGGTCAATAACACGATGTTGGATTCCGCTTTTCGTCGGCTGCTGTAAATATGGAAACCGAGTAATAGTTCCTTTTTAAAAACGATGCCTAGTATGATGTAACATTTGTTTAATTGCCCCTGTCGTGTAGTATGTATACTAATAAATATATATCGTTACGTAAGTATGTGTGTAGATTTACCGTAGCTAAAGGGTGTGCGGGTAACAATGAGACTCACTAGCGATTGTCCATCAATAGGGAATGAAGATGCTTGTCTGTGAATGCGTTCATATTGTAAGAAGTTTTTCATTGTTAATAACAAACATGGTAATCGCTCTCTTTGTTACCCTCAGTTGACGTTTAGGGATAGTTATTGTAATTCGGGTGAGATGTGCTCAGTTATGTTCGAACTTCTTTTTTTAAACACAATAGCTATTGATAAACTTTCCTGGTATTTACGCTAGCCGTTTTGTAGATATCTAGCGGCGAAGGACTGCGGAACAAAGAGAACCTGGTAAGGAATTTAGTCGGACGGTATGTTAATGGTGCTGTGGAAACGGGTAGACTGAGGGCTACGAAATAATGATAAGTTCAAATTTGGGCGTAGACACATTTTGTTTCGCGGTAGTAGCTGACAGTTTGAAATAATGCTTAATGTCGAAACTTCTGTATACATTAGGCAAAAGGCTGAAGCTTTTAGCGCCAGTGCCCCTTTGTTATGGAAGTCAACAAGTGTGCACGATATAATACAATTTCACTTTCAATTTGTAATTTCAGTATTTGGGCAAAACTCTTATCATTCGCAAAGGCTACCAGTACCATTAAATTATAACTTAGATCGATAGGATTATCTGAGACTTATTCGATAATATAACGTTACGTATATATATATATATAATGTGAAAAAGTAGACTTCATGCCAGATTTGTGTAAAAAGGAGATGTTTGAAAATTATGGCGATCTGTTCTTCAAGGACGCGTGAGGAAGGCCAGGTTCGAATCCGTACGTATACACATTTCACTCAGTGCTGGAGTAGGCCAGCCATCCGAGGCAATACCTAATCGTTTAAATTCTGCATGTAAAGCTACACAAAAAAATTAGTCAAAGATCATGTTTTATTGACCAGGTAGGTAAATCCTTATTTTGCGGAGTTCTCGTCAGTTTTATCAATAATACTTTTTCATCACAAAGTAAAATATATTTCTATAAGTAATAATAACAACAATCATACTTCGTCTACACCTATAAATGTTTATCTTGTATAATTAGCTTGACATTAGGTAGTCGACTTCAGAGATCTTTGTGATCTAGGTGGTAATCAGCTAGGTGGTAACCAGCATATAGAGATTTAGGTGTCGCTTTTGACGCCGATCTTAACTGCACGTTCATTTAGTTAAACATTACGAAGCGGCGTTATGATTATCCAATCTTACGCGACGAACTTTTACCTCATGAAACCTTAACTTTTACTTGGCTTTCTATCAGACCCCAGTTGGTCCTAAATTGACATTGGTTTTTCCCTTCATAACAACACGGGTACCTTACAAAGTGCTCAGGGCCATTTAGCAAACTAGATAGCACCGAAATGCGGTGTCCTCCGTAAATCTATTAGCCTGCAAAAAATTGCAAAGTAAACAAGTTCCGGATGTTCAAACTATACAAGGACAACTCTTTTAGTTTTCGAAATTAAAGAAAAATCATTTTCTTAGTGGTATCTGGCCATCAGTTCTCCAGAAGTAGCCACTCTTACCACTGTTACCAATTGGTTTTTATCACGCGATTAGGCCATGAAAACCGCTTTATGTCTTTATATTGTAGCCATTTTTCAAACCTCTTCGAACAAAGGGAACTTTCCATTGCATTAATACTTTGTAAACTAACGGTAAGCTTAACTATCTTCGCAGAGAATTTCTTTCGCAGAAGGTATTGAACTCAGGCTCCCATGCATATTTTTAAATTAAAAAATTCACACATTCATGCTTTGTATAAAGCGTTTGACACGAGCAGCCAAATCATGAAACATCTACAACCTACTGAATGAATATTTCGAATTTCGCGCCTAAACTGCAACTCAAATCACAACTGATCCGATAATCTTATTTTGCTTGTCCTAAACAAACGGCTGATGTATTAGAATCTAATAATAATAGTAATAATAATCCATGCGATGTAGATTATAACCTGCAATTAAATTGACAATACAATACAGTGAAACGGCTACAGATAAACTGATGCAATGAACTAGAAAAACCAACCTAAGATGCTTTATCTGCTCCCATCGCTATAGTGGCTGAGGTAGAGGGTTTGAAAATTAAAAATATAAATAAACGTTTCCAAACTCAATGTTTCCGCTAATCACCTGATATTACCATAAGTTTATATATTATTCTATTCTGAATATTATATATATATATATATATATATATATATATATATATATATTCAGAAGCAGAATCATACAGGCATTCGAGTTACGTGTACACCTGTTCATGTTAGCGCACAGACTTAAGCGTCTGCATTAGCAACATGATTTTTACTTGTATACATTTTTAACGTATGACTCCCTTGTGGGAAGACGCAGTAGAAAATTCGAAATACTTCCTTGCCTCTCCAATTGGCCTTATAAGCAGGGCGAGCGCGTTCTCCGAAACGGCTCGACGGAGATACAGACAGCTGTTGGTTGAAACGATTCTCTTGGTACGCTGGTATTATTGTAAAAGATAGTCTGTGTGAGGTAAATCTTGTTGTGCCGTAAAATGTTTTTTAACTGGTTATTCAATCAGCGATCATGCTGCTATAGATATTGAATACTGACGTGAAATTAGCACGGAACTATGTCAGGTAGGAAATGCTTAATTCAAGCAAATGACGAAAAGTGTAGAAAACAAAAGACAAACTAGTCTATAATTTTTTTTAATTCTGTGTGGATCATGTTCATTTCATAGTTGAGCAACACAGAAACAATTCAACTGCGCAAATGAATCAGATCTAAGAATTTTTTAACTAATTATACTATTTGTGATTCGCTTTTTATTTACTTAATATATCAGTATATGAAAGCGCAGTGTAAGCCTCTTCTTTTTAGGATTGTTGTTAGATGCCTCGACGATGACGGGGTTGAGAGTGGACCGCAATTATAAATAAAACAGTGGACTAGTCCTTTCGAACTTATTAAACATTTTATTCATATTGAAATCATTTGTCTGCTATATGACTCAGCGTATTTCTTCATCGCGTCGACTCATATTGATCTTTGTAATGCGGAGCTCGTTTGAATTGTGCGGATCGTACTTCTAGTGGAACTCGCTCCAAAAGAATACACGCTGATTACGATTTAATGGCATTTGAGTAGGAAATTGTGAAATGTGCAATTACGCTGCTGGGTATGTACAGGGTGCTCAAAATTGTACGTAATCCTGCGGAAAATTAACGCTCAACCTTTTCAAAGGAATTCCGCGGCGCAATTAGTCTCTATTCTTTGTTTTCGTCACTGTGTATTTAAATAATGACATTTATTTTAAGATAGGAGTAGCAGTTTGGAAATGTCGACGACTTTAAACTTTAAATACTTTTGATACATTCTAAGATACTTTATCAGCATGCTTTGTCTTCCCTTGTTAACTAAAAATAAACTCATATGCCTACGTGTGAATGAGAATAAATTGCTTAAAGTTGCCTTTAAATTGTAACCATACATAGGGTAATTTCTTATACGGATGTGTAACATGCTAATTCAATGTATATATATACATATATATATTCTGGTAGCTTGGATAAAGCTTGATTGCACCCAAACAAAATAGTTCGAAACACTTTATAGAGTTGAACATAGTGATTATGTGATACCAATGACGTAACATAATTCAAGATAAAGAGATGTTTAATCTCTTTTAAATTTTAACTTTTGCCGACCTGACTCGGTTTTTTAGATAAAGGGTAAAGAAGATAGCGATATCCCTAACTATCAGCCTTTGAAAAAAAGAAAGAGCTGGAAGTAAAACACTAGTAGTTACCTAGTTTAATATGAAGCCCTTTTTCACCGTTAGGCAATTAACGTTTCTCTGGGTTAGTGAAGCATTTATGAAGGCCATCCCGAGATAATCCAGTGTGCAGATTTCATACTCTTGTTTCGAATCGCTTGTACTTCAGAGCATGCCGCATATATTCAAACAGTTGTAGTCAGGTTGGGCATTGTCTGGATTAAATGAAGCATGGAAAAACGTTTCTCTAAAATATGTCATGATTTCGTGGGCCAACAGAATCTCGTGAAGTCAAATGTTTTCATACGATGAAATCATCTGGGCTGCTTTAGCCCGTTCCAGGACCTTCATCTTTTGAGTTTGTTGCTCGTTTTTACGAACTGAGTGAAGCTACAGCCTGAATTCAGATTCGACTAACTCCTTATAGCAACTGTCCGTGTTTAAGCTTATCCGGGGTCGAACTCTTTTGCACTAACGTTTGTTGTGAAGATCTTTTTGTCGTTTCCGATCATGTTCAAAAATGACCTTTCGTCATATTGTGCAAACAATGATAGTGATATGATTGAGTGACCCGTGAGGGCACTTAATTTATGTGAGGCCCATTTTGCTGCCGTTAATATATTGGGCAAGGCCATGCAGACGATTTCTTGTGACAGTAAATACCGCTAACTGTATGTCTCTTTAGAGAATTCCTGATATGACTGCGCTGCAGGTTCACACGATTAAGTCTACGATCCATTGTTATCAGCTTTTTGACGGTCATCCGAAGATTCATAGTTTGTGGTTCAAGTGAGAGCCACAAACCTTCAGCCTCAAAACGCTGAGAAACATTTTCACAAATACTGCATAGCAGTCTCTAACATAATCCAACAATAAACTGCTATTGTCTCAACCGCACTTTTCCTGATGGGAAAATGGTAAAGAAGGCGGTATAATATCTGTAGTTATCAGCACACGGTTTGATCATACAGAAATCTGCTATGAACAAACTTCTGCGGCGACAAAAGCAGCATAACTAAAAGAGGGAGTTTGATAAGCAAAAATCTCCATAAGACGCACATGTAGAAACGCAATTCAATATATGAATGGCAAAATGCCATGAGCTAATAAACAAACAGAGCTTTGTCTGGCCAACTATCCGACCTCTTTTTTTCTTAGAGCTACATGTCCATATATATAAAGCGTGCGATGCGTGTTACGGTAAAATTTGGTAAATAGCTTTGTGAACTTGAACAATTTCTTCTTACCTATCCACAGTTTCCGTGGTTTAAAACTTAACCTTCCAAGCAACGTATGTAATAATTCCAGTGAATGCTATCCTGTATTAATGCTAGCAGTCCTATACGTTGATCGCTATTTCTACTAGTATAGTACATCTTAGTGTAGTGAAGTTTCAGTTTCACAGATAATTTCAACATTTCACCATGAGTCTCTGTGAACACGGAGTCCCGCCTCACCCTTCATCCGTTATGGGCGATTTACTTTTAAAAAAACTAGTCAAACGAGACACCACACAATTGGTTGCTTTCCGCCGCTCTAATTAAAAGGTAACAGAGTATTTATTAGATGGAAGGCCTTAGCAGAATATACCCATATTTAAAGAACGTTTTTTGTTACCAGCCGATGTCATGAGTTTCAGGCACTCGACAGATGGAAGGTGGTATCATAACAAATCAATACCGAAGTCCGCAAACTATACCGCCAATCATCAATATAGTTGTATCGCTCCGGTCAAGCTGGGAAGTATCCAAGCTATCTGTTCATCTTTGACCAAAGCCCTTACGCATTGACACACGCTTGTGGTACTGGGTTTAAGATCAATTCGACAGAAGCATACGCAAGTGGGTTAGCTGATACATTTCTGTATATTTTTCTGAAAATATTTCAGTTGCGTAATCCAGCTGTTTTCCGCATCCGAAAGATTTTCCCGATTTTATTATTCTCAATTTATTTATATTTATTATTATAACTATAGTTTTATTGCCAATTAGCAGACTTAATATACGAGGGGTGGTACTCGTGCTATACACATTCTATGCTAATACTTAAAAAATTTGCAAATGTTTTCTAAAGGAACCAGACCCTCTGTTCCGATATCAGATAAACGACGTTAAAGCCCTTGCCGTCGAGTAAGAATCTGCCTCGCTAATCAGCAATGCAGGGAAACTAGTCAAACATGTGTTGTGATCCGTCGTTCGAGACTTCATCGTAAATACACTGTGTTACCATCTGAAAAAAAAACCATTTTAAAAAACTACGACTATAAATAAGCGACGCGCAACTTGTCCTTCGCCATTACTAATCTAATTATTATTTCTTTTTACAATGATTATTAGCTGCAGTGGAGAGGCCTAGTAGCTCCTCTCTTTAAAAAAGAGTTATTCAACAACGTTAAAATCATTGGAGAAGATTTTTGATTTGGGCTAGAAACTCGGATTTTTCAAGAAATGATTTTTTCGCATCTGTTCGGCCGCGGAAATCCACAAAATAAAATTAATATCTAACTCTCGCTTTGTACACTAATTTATAAATATATATGTATACAATCGGATTATATTTTAATATAATTACGTTTTTTTCACATAGAATTATCTAAAAGTGACTCCTAAATTACTTTTTGAGTGTGTTCTATCTATGCGCACAGTTTTTGCTGTCAAGGCATGGCAAGGCAAGGCAAGCCACCGAGCGCGCCATCTAAACTAAAATTAGGATCACTATCGTATCGAGTTTTTAAACGGACGTCCTTCGTCGCAGAAATGCAGTTTCTACGATATAGATTATCTGTACCGTGTAAAGCTTAAGAACTACTGAGAGCTGCATGAACATACCTGAGAAGTAGATGTTGATTTTAAGCTTTTAGCTACGATTTCTGAATCATGAAATCTGGAATCTTCATTTTTATTTTCTTCGCTTAACTTGTAAGTTTCGCCTAAAGTCAGAAAAAATACATGTTGGTTTAGCCCAGGTTCGGTTGGACCTAGCTCGGTCGAAACAGATGCTTCGATCCGTTAGTTGCAGCTGGGTAATCTGATCTACTGGCGTCAAAATTTCAGGCTGCCGCTATGGAATTATCGAAAGTTGTAGGATTTCTTAGACGGTTTGCTCCAATTGAACTCGCCGAAACTTGGGACAACGTTGGATTACTGCTGGAACCGACAGTATGTCGTGTTCAAAAGGTGCGAACCGTTTAGAATTGACACGGAAGTAAATGACATGAGACAGATCAGGAAACAGTATCAGATTCGACTTTGTGTCGGCCTGTACGCGGGACAAAATGAGTGCCTTCTTCTTCTTCGACTGAAACATTTACCACTGTTACAATCTAAATTAAGTATCAGCTTATTTCCAAATTTCTGCTTTAAACTAATTATTGCCACAATCCATTCTAACAGTGTCATACATTTTTATGTTGTTTATCTATCACAGCACAGTTATTCTATCGTTTCGTTTTCGTCGAAAATAGAACTTGTCGAGACTCTTTAGATCTCCTGCATCTGGCCGTATTGCCAATTTAACGAGCCTATTGAATAAATCCAATGTAAAATTTTTTGCTTCATGTCATTTCTTGGGAATTTTAAGTTTAGAAAATCAGCTAAAAGTTAAAAGTGCTTTGACTAAGTTTCATAAACAGTATCTCTTAAAATTTCGATATTATATATTATCATTCGCAGGTACTTCTCACGAATGATCTCACCGAATCTGTCGTTGATGAGGCTGTTAATTCGAAAGCAAACCTAATCGTGTCCTATCATCCTCTAATTTTCTTCCCAGTGAAGAGGATTTGCCAAGATACATGGAAATCTCGAATTATAGTCCGTATGTTGTTTACTATAGTATATTATGGTGAAACAATAGTTTAGCGTTCTAGATTTGCTGACTCGATGCGTGCGCTTTTTGAGACAGTCTTGTCACCTAAAAAATATAAATCAATATCTGCGTGTTTTAGGCGAAAACTATTATCGAATTGGCCTAATGTAATTGTAATAGCGTCCACTGTTTTTAAAAGATTCCACTTTGAATTCGATTCCATGAAATATGCACACGTAAATATATAGGGAGTTGATCGTGATGTACACGTTCGATTATCTGTAGGTTCAAAGGCGTCTGGCAAAGGCGCCTGGCGTGCAAGCTTTTAGTACGATCGCTCATCATGGCTTTTAGCGGCTCTCACGTAATACACTTTCGGTGGCTCCCAACAGCCGTTCTACAGGCCGAGCATTGTCTAAAACCATTACGCGGTTCTATATATTCTATGTGTGTATATTATAGGTTGCCTCGAAAACCGTATCGCGGTGTACTCGCCACATACTTCGTGGGACCACGTCCACGGAGGCGTAAACGATTGGTTAGCGAAGGCTTTTAACCAACATCCTCTCAAGGTTGATCCCCTAAGAAACCAACAATATTGTCACCCCGCTAAGATCGATACTATTGTTTGCGATATAGTTTTTTCAGTTAGACGTTTAGATAATTATAGTTGATAAGATCACGTCTCTGTAGTAACTATGAATTGAGAACATGTAGGCGCGAAACATTGTCTTTTGTGGTGCCAGATTTGTGCAGCCAGATCTAGTGGTCGTTGCCTGCGAATTAAGCTTAGCCGAGACCTAAAATTACAGATAGACATTATTCTAGTAATAACTTAATAAACCCTTAGTTTGAATTGAGATGCTGAACAGCATTAACTGCCCTAAATAACTTACAGATCGATGATATTCAGCAATTGAAAGCGTTGCCACAGGATCTGCCGGAAGGATTCCCCGGTGCTGGCATAGGGCGCAAATTAACGCTGGAGAAACCAGTGTCATTTGAGGTGGGCCGTATAATATCATTATCTATTATTTCTCCGTTGTTTAGAACTGTTGCATTAACCCTTATACTTTTTGTTAGCAAACAAAAACTCTATTTCGCATTAACGGGAATATAAAACATACGCAACAGATAAAAATAAGCTAAAAAAGACAAACTACTATCAGAAAAAATTGACGAAGCTATGTGCGTTTTCGACATACTAGATTAAACCTAGTTTGACAAGTTTATAGATTGCTAAAGGCTTACCTATTAGTTCCGTTATTGCTTCATGCCAATAGGATGCACTCCGTATGGTAAAACAACACGTCAGACTCGAACGCGTTCGGGTGGCTCGACCGCTCCAAGTTAAGCAGATCCAACATATAGGGCTCTGCGCAGGCTCCGGCGTATCTTTGATGCGACTTGTGCCACATGGAACATTCGACCTGATACTCACTGGAGAGATGTCACACCATGATACACTTGATTTCGTACAAAATGGTCTGTTACTATGGGTACGACAGTGTGCATTTTTCAACTAATAGAGTATGCAACAGTAGATAAATACGTTGAAGTAACTCTAGTTAAGAAGTTAAAGTCTTTCATTTAGAAACGAAAGTTCATTGTGGTATATCTAATTTGAGAACTACAGTCTTAAGCGTGACAAGTTTGTTCGTTCCCTTTGTCACATTCACTGTTGTGAATAGGGCTCATATTGTTTCTCTACTGACGTTACGCTTCGCTAATCCCGGCAGCGGGAGCCGGCGCTAGACGGTCTCACACACAGAGAAGCGAATCAGAGCATTCGTAGAAAAGTTCTACGAAAAGTTTACTTGCTTCACAACAGCGAGAAAAGTCATTTAATTTTTAAAAGCGAATTTACCGCACTTCGTAGTGGTGTTAGCCATCTTGAAAATGCTTAGCGGCGCTACCGGACGTCAAACTCATAAGAGTTTATTAACATTGTTACCCTGTTCCGATCTAGAGCTAAAGTATTTACGCAAATAGGCTATGTAGTTCAATAATAACGTCGTGCGAAGGCCGTAGCTTTTATTTATCATGTCAGGTTGATACTGACATATGGCATTTAATAAAATTGATGACGTACGAACAAAGCCCAATATCTGTGCTTGAAATGTTGAGTTCTTTTAAAGTAAATATTCCACTTCTCACAGTCACATTTATATTTTCTTTTTTCAACGTATTTCAAAGGTTCATCTTTGCTTTCTTACATCTTTCATTTTAGGAAGTTACGTGATACTTTGCGAACATTCCAACACAGAAAGAGGATTCCTTCGGGAATTTAAGGTAAGTCTTGCCAAGAATAGATTGATATATATATATCAATGTAACAACAGAAGCAGTACTGATTAAAATGCATGAAAAAAACAGTAATATTTGTTAAAACCTCCAGGTCTTATTTTGTTTTTTTCGGGTAATGGGGCCACTGCGGGTGATAAATGCAAAACCTTGGTGGTACAAAATGTTCTTTTCTATTTTTTCCCCTTTATGTTAACCTCTGTGATGTCCATTAAGGTAATCGCTGCAAGTTAAATAGTTAACCCCCTTAAGCGCAAATACTGCAAAGATTTATGAAGCCCTGTTTATATTTTGTAAAAAATATTGTAAAAAACTTAAACAATTTTTAGAGTTTCTTCAGATGTAACAGTTTACGTCGCTGTAAGTTGATTGTATTTTTGCCCGGCATTGTCTGTTGCGATTTTTCAGGGTGTCCTCGAGGAAGAGCTTCATTTAGAAGTCGAAGTATCGACAGTTGATCGTGACCCGTTGAACGTTGAGTGATAACAAACAATGGGCGGGCACTTGTGCCGGGTTGATCAGTACTGTTACAGAGAGAGCGACCCGCTGTATAAAATGAATACATCGTTGAAAATAAAAGTGTTTGTTTAGTTTGCTTTTTTCACTCCAGTAAGAACATATATGAGTTAATGTCTTCATAGTTCAAATCAGAATAAATGACGGTACGTCACCTAATTCATTCAGAAAATATACTCCACGGAAGAATTTACCAGCCTTGGAAACTGAAATAATTGTTGGTATATTTATACGGTGAGGATGAAGCAGCAAGTAGTTCTTTCACGGGACGCGTTTTAGAAGTCTGGGCAGTGTGGTAGGTTTGATAGTGGGCGGCACGGTCTGAGTGGTAGGTCTTTATCATAAGATAAGCTGATACGAATTTTTTCGAGTGCATCGCCGTAGCATCCCTGAATATACGGCTATAGTTGATCAAACTTCGGTATTGAAATACAATGTAGCGATGAAAGGGTAGATTCCTTGAACGAAATCTAAATAAACACTTCTTTTTTGTTGAGTATGATAACCCGTTAGGATTTCGAAACCGGGCGGTGATTGCGAAAGGCGATCGGGTGTTCTAATGCTTTTTCTAAATGTTATCTAATCAGGTACAAGCAAACGTTAATCAGAAAGATTGTTCATAATAATAACAACTTTTTCAGCTTTTAACGTAGTCTACAATGACCAAGCGGCCCCACCAAGGCTGTAAGCACACGGAATAGCACCGAAATACCCAAAGAACATTTTCTTATACTGACAGCATACGAAAGCTAAAATGACTTAATAGGAACAAGAAGTATTTAAAAAAAAATCCATATTTTTGTAATATGTTAAACTCGAATTCGTCATAATACAGTCACGAGAAAATTAGCGACGGCTGTTAAATATCCGCAGATACAATTTGCATGTGAGTCTAAAATGTGACGTAATGATCTTCAATCTTAATTTCTCCTTCGCAATATATTACACACCAAATGTTCAACCAATTAGATCAGTAATAATGCTTTTTTACGATGAAAGGCAGTGTAGACTGTGGTAGAGGGAAAACTATGCTTATCTACGTAGTACCTTTAAGGGCTTTAGCAAACATACCACGTGCTGTTGCAAATACAGATACTAAGCAACTTACATTTATTATAAATTATTTATCGCAAGGACTGCGACGGCGAAGCCTTCAACTGCGAAGGCTTGACGGTCGTTGGATTCGGTCGCAAAGTAGTACACTAGGGGCATAGTGGCTATTGAACATTACGCTTGGATAAGTGCAAGGATAGTAATTATAGTATACATCAAGCAAGTCAACAAATTAAATCACTTTCACATATACGGAAGTACCTAAGAGCAGAACAACGATAGGTCGAACGTTGCATGTAACGTCCGATGGAAAGGTCATAAGGATATGAACAGAAGCAAATAATAGAAATTGCTGTCCTGGTTTCCAACGGGGCAACTGCTTCCGCGTCGCGCAATCCTAAATTCTATTTAAGACTAGTAACGTCAGCTGCAACGATGGACGCGAGATAACAGCGGCCTATCAAACCTTACACTGCTCAGCATAACATATAAGTAAAGAAATCAAAAAGATTGAAACATTTTGAGAATGGCACTCCACAGATACTCCGTACAAAATAATACTTCGACGGCAGATTTCGCACCATGGCTAGCAAAGCCGTATATACGTATTGTCTTCACTCAGAACACAAAAACCGAACAGATGCGAAAGAAGAAGAAGAAGTGATTATTGTGCCCGTAAAAAACCAAACCGGAACTATTTAGCTAAAGCAGATCCGTGATCAAAAGGGTGAGGAATCCTCTATTAGATTAATCCTATTCTTTCTGCTATAAATTGTGTGAAGATCGCTTGCGCTACTAAATATCATTGTTATTCCAAAAGATAGACCATTTCCCATCCTCCTTGCAGGTAACTTTATATCGTTCTCTGAACATTTTGCACAAACTATGCCACTTATATCTAACGATAAGTTAGGCAAACGAAATATTAACGAATTACTGCCAAACTTTGACGCTAGGCCATTTGAAATCCTAGTGATTTTCAAGATAGATACGATTGCGAATTGTACTTAAATCGCTGCCTCCCGTGTCCTACAGAAAGTAATTCTGTGTTATGCGATATTTTGTAGGCAAAATGCCCATGCCATTTCAAGGACAGAGGAAGGCTATTATTTTTAGGTGATTCTAACAAGACAACCTTATCGATAAAACATGGCCAATACAAACTCACATATTTTGATGAAATAGTACTATTGTTATTATGAGCGCATTTTATAATTCCCCTACTACACGTCTGCCGATTCTATTCTCTTGTCAGCTTCAAATAACATAACCAAATGGCTCACCCCTATACACTTTTACATCTGCCTGTTTGGCTCCCTTTAAGAAACAGAAACACTTTGTTTCGCCCCATTGTAACGCTCCTGCCGCCATGTAGTCTCGCCTGCCACCAGATCCCACGACGTATTATCGCCTTCGCGTTGTCCCTTTCTTTGTCGCTTTCTCCTTCGGTCCTTGTCCTATCCTTTGCCGCCACCCCGGCCGCGTCCTTGAGTGACGTCACCTTTTGTGGGTCAAAGTCAGGTCGCCGGTGAGCTGACAGCGGCGGTGGCCGCGGGCCTGGTCGCCTAGAGGCCGTGTTCGTGAAGGCATGTATTTGCCCCGTCTCTTGTAAGGTCGTCCGGTTTGTGCCTGCCTGCATATTTAGCCGTAGTATCCGCAACTGCTATTGTCTGTGCGGCGGCCTTTTTAGCCCGCAGGCCCCCTACAGAATACACGCAATTACCACACAACTGCCGTTATATATTGCAACTTCGTAGCAGACTTCATAAGAGTGAGTGAAGTCAATTGTCCTTACACTTCTTTTCTAGGCCTGACTTTGACCCTGTATTTAAGCAAACTGCGGCTGCTGCCGTTCGCAGTTTACTCCTGCGACAAAAATAGTCAATGTTTGTATTCAAGTATGGCCGGCGGCAATATTAGATGTCGCATACGGCGGCGTCACGCACCCAAGTAGGCGACGACCCATATTGTTTATGCTGGTGCATACAGAATACTCCGTTGTGGACGCTGTTACTTCTGTTACAGCGACCTCTACATGACGATGCAGACGCGGTCGTCCGTATAGAGAGGGCAGTTAGCTTCCCGGTGCGCGTCCTCCACTCAGTAGCGGTGTCCGAGAAGCGCATGTATATATGTATATCGCCAAATACTAGCGCAGCCGATCTATTATCGATGTCGATGCTGGCGTTGTTGCCAATGCGTTGTTGAGTTGTCATCTGCAGCCATAACAGTCAATAGCGGTCAATCCTTTTGTTTAACGAACGCGTTGTTGCTGGCCATGCTCTGGGATGTGGTGACGTACCGAGCTTGTGCCTATCTCCCGCCACTGTTCCCGACTGCCCCCGCGGTGGCGCTAGTGATGTTCTCGTTTCGCGGTCATGGTTGAGTCTTTTCAAGCGCTCATCAGTGTGACATTATGTAGCGTGCCTATTATCTTTGCCGCTCGGTGGCGATGGCCACTCGGCTTTTCTGTTGTGCCACTCTCCATGTGACTAGTGCACTTGAGCGCTGTTACCGCTGCTACCTTCGCTGCACTTGGCACTTACCGTAAGCGCTGTACTGCGGCGACCCGGCGACCACAGCCGTCACTTTTTGATTTCCCCTCAGTTTGTTTGGACTCAATCTCAAGGGCGGGATCGCTGAGCAGCACCTAAGGCATAGGGTGGAGGGTGTGGGGACTGGAAAGGGGGGCACTGCGCGCACCCAGAGACAGTGACGGCTACGACAGCGCAATGGGAGAGTCACTGCTGCTTTACGAACGACGGAGAAGTGGCCGAGCGGCAACGATTATAAGAGTCCTATCCTCAAGGTATCGGGTATGGCGACAGGTGCTCACGTATGATACTGCAGGAAGGACTGAAGTAGTGAGAAGGCGATAGAAGAGAAAAAAAAGAGCTTTTCATGCATCGACTAGATGGGGAAAGTCTCTCGAGAAGTAGGTTATGTACATGGTCGACTGCCTATAAGAACTCGAGCGACAGGATATTCTTAAATGTGCTGACGAAAAAGTTAGGGATGAATTACGAAGGTAAAGAAACCCTTCGTACTTTTTCGATAAAGGTAAAAGCTGGCTTGTTAGGGAAGCAAATTGAGGGAAATTGTTACATTAGAGGCCTCTGATAGTTACAGAATGCTCATTGTATTGGCCTAACATAGTCGCTGTGTGAAGACTCAAGCAAAGCGGTATTTTTTGTGGCTATATATATTTAAACCTACATATGTAGGCAAATCTAATCATAGATAGGTTTATGCAGCTAAGTATAGAGCTGGCTTTGCTACTTGAACCATACAAAAAGACGACTGAAACTTTACCGAATAGAACGTACGCAAGAAATCCAGCAATATAAAACGTCTATATTAGGAGATATTTGCTTTATCGAAAAAGTCCTGTTAAGCCTATTGCATCGGCTTGCCCCGGTCAATCTAAGCTAGGGCTTAAAATCTGCTATTGCTAATCTAATGCAACTCAATCCGGCTGTGCTAGACTGAGGGCATCATCGGAGGGACTACTCGCTATTTTCGCTAGCCTAGACTACATACGCGGCTACACAGCATGTCTATTATTCGTAGAACGCATTGAAACAGTTGCTCTATCGCAAACCTAGAAACACACGTTACAGAGGAGACCCGTGGCACTGTATCAGACCTGACTTAGATTAACACTCGGCACGGAATATGCGTGACAGTACGTATAATGGAAACATCTGAATGAAGATACGTGAAATAAAGCAAACAGCCAGCCTATAATCGGTGTCGTAGAAATGATTTTCAAACCAATCCAATCTGGTCGATGTCTTCTTAGAAGACATAGACCAGGTTACACGGTGGCTTGGATAAGCTGCGAGCATCACTGATGACATGTCGACCCAGCAGGTCACCCGTCTACGTTAGTATGTTCACCCGCATTACACGATTTAAGTTCGATTAAACCCTTTATGCGTCGCCATATTATACAGGCAGCGCATTTTCATTCTATTATATATATATATAGAGGAATAAGATGCGTGGCCTTGCATTAAGTGGCCTTGTTCTCGAAAGCTTAAAGCTGCTCGATGAAGCTTATTTGCTGAATTTAATTAGAAGTATTAGGTATGATCGGTTATACAGACGTTTTGTCTGGCAGATGTGTCACACAAATTACGCTCGGATGCCGTGGCTTGTCTGTCTACTGTAATGGTACAAAAGAGATCCATGTCACGAGCTATAAGATTCTACTCTGCACCACGTCATGGTGGCACGAAAAGCTAGACTGACTTTGAAAAGAGTTCTACATAACCATAGCTTGATACAGTTATACGGTATTTACAAACCCAATTTAATTAAGGTTGTGGCCTATGCCAGAGTAAAGACCACATGGAGGTAGCAGAAAGTCAGTAAATATTTTACTATGCAGCCAGCATTACTTGGTACTGCACGACTTTCGACAGACGAAAAAGCTACCGGGAAATTGATCTAAATAGATATTTAAGAAATCTAAAAGTACCAGTCCTGTTTTACCCGCGTTCACCAAAAGTATTGCCGAACAGGGGGCGTAGAAGCTTTTCGTTACGGGTATCTTTCTCTGGCTTTAGCAAAATAGCTATTTGAAATGTTTCAAACTAATTTGTATAACGGAAAATCCATTCAATAGCTGAATTAAACGATCTGTGTCTATGTGTCCACCTACGCGCCTACCTGTGACAGAGGCCCGACCTAAACAAACTGAATCAGGCCTGAAAGAAATTGAGTCACTGTCGACGCTTTTGTAGCGGTCAGGACTTCAGTCCCTTATAGAACAACGAGGAAAATCTTCTCCCGTAGAGATCTGATCTGTCATGTCGCGCGCGTATGGCAAACGCTATGTAAAAAGTATCTATTCTATTCATTCTCAATGTTTTTAATTAGTCTCGATATGAACTCGTTTCTGGCCCGCTCTCAGCTGCTGCTCATCCTGACGTTACGCGTCATCCTCCGACTGCGCGGTTGATCAGGTATCTACAAAATGATGTACCAGCATTTTAAACCTTCAGTAAGCAGACATGCGAAGGCCTTGCTTGTCTAAGGCTAAATGAAGAGTTGAATAGCGGAATCTGCCGTATCGTAGTGTATTCATACACGCAGCACCTCCCGTCGTTTTTTTGTGTGCCGTCCAGCAACGATATGGTTCGACTAATTCCAGCTTAAGAGTTGCAGATCTCATGCTATTTTTTTTCTATAAAATAAGCTAGTAAAATCTAATGTCAGCGCAAACTTATCGCGCTGTGATGTCAGAGTGCGTCATATGCCGCCAAAGCAAGCTACCCTTTTTTTTGAAATCAGTAAATTGTAAGTATACAGTTCGTTCATTAATTATGGGCTTGTTACTTTGCGGTCCAATATGTGTGTGTGTGTGTGTTTTTTTTAAAGAAAAGCGTTTTCTTAATAACATGTGCAAAACGAACAAGTTGTCTCCAATTCGCGGCTGCTAAGAGGTTTTCCACACTGTTATATGATAACGATACTCCTGATAAGGCTACTACTGACAACCTTTGGAAA
Source organism: Varroa jacobsoni (assembly GCF_002532875.2). Classification (NCBI taxonomy): domain Eukaryota; kingdom Metazoa; phylum Arthropoda; class Arachnida; order Mesostigmata; family Varroidae; genus Varroa; species Varroa jacobsoni. The sequence goes on from NW_019213115.1 coordinate 26,555, forward strand.
AAGATAATTTTTTGTTTATGGCTGTTATTTATAATTCGTTGCTGTTTTGCCTTTATATACTCAAATGTAAATTATAGATTTTACGATCACTACAATCGGATACTCTTGATAATATTTACTTCGAATGAAGGTCGTGTGGGTTAGTTTGATACAGCTTATATATTTTGACTATTTAAGTTGATAAAATGAACTATTCGAAGACAGTTCTTGTGTAGCCTAAATGTCGTGTATCAGCCGCAAAAAAATACAGACCTAATTGAAGATGGAAGACGTTGCGTTGCCTAAGTATATGCGGCGCGTGCGGGTTTGATTCAGAGAAGCACCAGCATTTTTAGCGTTATTCCAACATCGGGCGAATCCCCCAGAAGCAGAAACCCTATCAGCCAACAATAGCTGATTCGCTAATAACAGCCAATTGAGCGTAAGCTTTGGCTGAATACAACTCATTAGAAAGGGCTGTCTATATAGGCACAACAGACTGAAATGAGCTAATGATAATTTCTAACGGAGAAGCTTTTGCAGAAGAAGAACCTCCACCCGCTCTCAGAAGAGAAGAGACTTGGATTTGAAGATGATTGTTTTCAGGTAGAGTTGCTGGAAAGCACTGGTTACTACTCGAAGAACTTGTCTTCCAGTTGTTACTAACGCTAGTATAGGAAAGTATAAATTTCCTCTACTATTGAAAAATTTTTCCTTGATGTTGCCTATAGACGCACATTAATCACGTCATATAAAATGCTTCTAGACAATAAACCAGAAGTGGGTTACTATGTGAAAAGGATGACCTGAACGGTGAGTTCCTCCAGTTTATGACTGGACTAAAAACCTTCAAGAGAAAAAAGAGTTGGGCCTCGCAAAAGGAATATGAGAAAACCCACACGCAGATGGAGAGCTTCGCAGAAGTGTGCATATAAATAATACCTGTTTTTCCAAAAATTCACAGAGAATGTACAACTGACCGTCGGCATTGTGTACCGAGTTCAGTATACAGCTGTGCAATGTATCGCGAATACGATGTACACTACATGCAATATGGATTCCAAGCTAATTTGACTGTGTCAGGTTTTCATCTACCCTTATATTTAGTGCTATATTTCAACGCTGCTAGGAGCATCGAACCGCGGCGCGATAGAGGAGAACCTGCTGGCAGGGAAATGCTCATTAATTTATCTCTAACTAATATTTTGACTGCTAATTTAAATTATTATTATTATTACAAACTCATAGTTAGCATTTACTCAACTTCTCAAAATTACTATAACTTAAAGGTAACTTTAATGCCATTCTAACTGATAGATAGACTTCTGTTCTATCATTAGCAGACGAATTTAATTTCCTATTAGTAATATTTAAGGACCTCAATTCCTATAATGAGATTTTTTTCTTTTTGCAGTGCATTTTGCAAGCACTGTAATGTATACCTAGTTCAGTATTTCTATTACATAATTAATTCACTTCATAAGTCGGAACAAACGACATCCACTCCTATATAACCTGTTCAAAGATTTCGTTTGACCAAACACGAACCATATATATAACATCAACTTATCGATACTTATATATCTGTATACTCGTTTAGAAATTAGCATTCTCAACCGCAGTCTTGTCTTGCACTGCCCATACCGGTTAGCGTCGATCACGCAAATGGAGCTGTCAGTCTTATTTTACTCACCGACTAATTCTGGCTTAAGTCTCTGTTACCTTAACGCCAAGCGTCGCCGGGTCTCTTCCACCTGGGACTGACACAACGGTCCGCAAACGGAACCAAAGAAAGCCACCAAATTCACGTCAAGGTAAATATAGGTTAGTGGGGTGGTCACGAAGCCCCTTCTTTGTTCTCTCCCTTTGCCTTTTTTTTTCTTACCATTCTCGTTACATTCCTTAGCCTATCGTTACGATAATGGTGGCTCGTTTATGACGCGATGCTGTTGCGGCGTCGGGCCGCGATCGGCTGACAGCGTTCTTCGTAGCTCCGATACGCGCTAGTCCTTTCTGACGCTTCTCCTTGGCCAGCAGCAGAAGCAAAAGCTGTATGAGCTCTTACCGTCATTTGCCGGTAACCGAACGCACAGTATGGCATTGTTCACCATCGTAGCCGCGGCCTTGGCCAGACTTGCTCATCTAACCTATCGTCGTATGATTAACAATATCAGCTGTAAAGCTAGACGCTTGTAGCGGTTTGACGCTTCAGCGCCAGCGGAGGCGCCATACTTTTATGGTGAGGAAAGGCCTGGTGGAGATGTAAGGAAATTACGGCGTACGCGGCTTGCTATAATATCAGAAGCGTTGTAGCGCCAGTGACCAATTCAAATTGACAAGCGGACTAATACCTGCGCCCTATCCAAAGACCCATTGATTCAGAGCGAATTCTCAAATCAGCTACGATTGAAAATATAGACATCCGCTGCGCCTAAAAGTAAACGAGTTCAAACCGTTCAAGAGCGTATAATTGCCGCTAAATACTACTTATATGCCGATTTAAAGTCAATACTGACCTCTCACCTATCGCTTGCCTCACAGTTTTAAACTCAAAATCTTAAACATGAATAGACTTGCTTTTCAACACCCACATTCCCATTCCACGTTCGACAACGGGCGGCGCGATAACGACGAGAACCGCCAAAACTATAACGAGGAATTCATTCAATAAATGCAGACACCAACCTCACAAGGCGGATCCATCGATACTGTTTAAGACGGTAGTCGTAGCCCTTTGAAACAAGCGAAGATGAAAGGTTTCTGTAATTCCTTGTCTCACCAATGGATTGCCTCCGCCACCAACCCTGGCTATCAAACTAACGTTGAAAAATCAGTCTCTCTCCCCTTCTATTTCTGTTCGTGCGTCGTTCCGTTTGTGCATATTCTTTCAGCGTAAAAATATCGTCAAGTCAAGATGAAGTAATCACTTCATCATCGATAGTCAGGTAGTACGTTCCATTCTTTCTCTATTTTTCTTCGAGTTGCCGAAGATTACTGGGTATATCAGCGACAGCGTCGATGGTGCAACAGGACCGCGGCAGCGTCAGTCACCCAGGTGCGTTCCGTCCTACCCGACAACTTTAGTAGGCAGAGATCACCATCGAACCAGGGCGCGCACGAAGCCTGCAGCAAGTCTGTCTCTATGGTGGTGACAAGATGGCGGGCGACCGAGTCGCCGATTACGGAACGGCGTGGAGCGGCACTTCGTGAGGCGGAACAACGGTGGATTGCAGAGCGGGCTCCAGTCCGTAAGTGGGCGCAGCGGCCATAGCGGAAAACGAGAAGAAAGCAGGTGGTCGTTGGGAAAGAAACGAAAATCGCAAGTGCTGCATCCAAATAACCGCGGGAAAGTCGCAATGCTAAGAGCTGGCTGTCGACGGAGCAGCATATCGTGGCACGTATACGAACACTATGCTATTAAGCGATGCGGGCGACGCGCCCAAACATGCAGCAGCATTTGAGTATTGGAAAAGCGATGATGATATATGGATAATGCAGATGCTGCAAATTTCTGTTTTTTAATGGCGGCTAGAAGCACAAAAGCTGAAGGTGTCGGCGACAGAAGCAGTGCACGTAACGAGCCCTTGCAACGTAATACACCTTCCACAAAAATAACAATAACACGGGAACTTCGTCGCTGATTGTCGTTGATCGTTGCCAGGTATCGTTAATGTCACATGAGTGTGTTAGAAGCATATGTATACACACTATTGAGGGAGCTTAAAAAGAACGGAAGGGCGTTGCAGAGTTTGAAGGCAAAAAGAGAAAAGCTGTCGCGTTGGACAAAGCGGCAAGTGCCCTCAGCAACCCGAAAACGTCAGACGACGAACTGGGCAAGAAATGTATCTCGAAGCAAGAGCTGCCGTCAATAAATACAAGGGAAATATAAATTACGTTGCGGTCTTCTGATCACTGTTGGGAAAGGCATACAGCACGCGTTCTCTACATGCAAATAGCAACATAACGAAAATGCGTCTCAAGCAGGATCAATCACGTGTTGTGATTGCCAGCTAGATAAATCGATGAGCATAGCATGTGGGTCTCGCCTTTCTTAGCCTCAAGATTATGGTCTCGTACGTGCAGGAGACCGTTACCCGATGGCGATGTCAGGTCTTTTCTTCATTTTACTTTGACTAGTGAATGCACGATCGCAGGTTAAACGTAGGTATTTGTACGCTACATGGACGCGTATGCTTCTTCTTGTCAAAATGAGGTAACCATGCATCAAATCGGTAAAAATCGGTCTGGCCGGTCGGTGAGAATATGAGCAATCGTGAAACCAATGTCGAGATTTGCTTTTTGAAGTGGTAAAAGCGACGTACAACAGCGCGTGATAAAGCAACAGCTGACTCGACCCAAAGGTTCGTCGATTCGACGACAGGATCACTCGCGATACGTCAGGCTCATGCACGTGATTTAATGTTTAATTTAACGCGTGCCACATTGGCTTAAACGAGGTTTTCGGTTGCCATGAGTGATAGTTATCATCGTCAATGGAAGTAACGAACCGAACGAGGGAGCTGTCGTGGCGCGTTCAGATATACAACAGTCTGCTATTCGTGTCGAAGTTAGCGACATATTTTCCAGTCTAGGCCTGTTTGTGGGTCAATAGGTTGGGCGCCTAGGTGCGCAGGGCGCCGGCGACGGAACCGACATGGAGATAATAAACGGCAAAAAGCGGCAATAGCTGCTTTCATACGACAGAAGTTGTTTAACGATTCGGAAGCTGGCAGAAATGCTAGAGACTATATGCGTATAGATCTGTTCAGAGAGACTATAATGAATGATACACGAAACAAATCATATGTGTCCGAATTCTAGCTAAAGTACGTCTCTGTTGCAAAGGGCGTCTTGTAGAGTCAATTGAAGCTCGGGCAACCGAAACTAACAAGAAAAATTAATATAGCCATGCAGATCTTGCGGGCTCGTATATTATCGCCGTCGTAATAGAACAAGTGCGTTTTTTGTAATCAAGATACACTACATTATTGCCCCCGTCTGCGTGCTTACTACGCTAGCTTAGAATACAATAAAATTATAATAAAACCGGACTATTCTCTCTAGTTTTCTTCAAAAAACCCTTAGCTAGGTTTTATGACTATTGTCACATCTTGCTGACCACCTTAGATACGCAACGTAGTTGTATGCGAAAATTTTATGTCGTCGCTGAGGTTTGCTATCGATTATATGAGTATAAATATGGAATCAAATTCTCTTTCCAACATGGTAGTTTCACGCTATGTTCAACCTGAATCACTTTCGGGTAAGTATGGCCATTACCTCGATGAAGAAATCGGAAGCTACCCGCAATCGAATACACTATCAGGATAGCTACAAGTAACGTCGTAAAAAGTGCGGTTCAACGAAAGCTTTACTCACTCGAAAATCCTCGAGATGCGCCAAAGTGCGCCCATATGATACAACGGACACGGGCCGAAACCCTAGATTCATTCGTATCAGACCTCTAATATAAGTTGACCTTGCCGGCTCCATATCTGAGGTCACTCGGGTCGAACTCGATCAACTCTTCAAGATACTATTGTCCCATAACGAGAGAAGAATAACACTAGGTTTGATGGCCAGATCCTGGTCCATGCACCCAGCTCATAGCAACGTGTCGTTAACGCTTATGGTGCAATGGCGCATGCGGACAAGATTGAGGCATTTTACAACAGTCTGGTAAAGTACGTAGCTTGAACTAGACCTCTAGACATAGTCTACGAGGTGATTTTATGGAAGCTAAGGCGCTAAGCGCTATACGGGCAATGCTCGGGCGCTGTAAATTGCAGCCATTGCGTCTAAAATAACGATTGAGCTTGGACGACAGAAACATCGTCTAACCAATCTCAAAAATAACGTACGAGAGCAGAAAATCTGAATCGACGCTGCGAAGCACGAAGAAAACCCGGCAAAAAAACGAAATATGGAAACAGTATCCTAGACGCCCGAAAAGTATTACAACCCAGTCAGACTAAGTACAGCATACGTCTATGAATGATTATTATTAACAGCAGGTAATAGAATCAAATGATGGCCATTCTCTGTTGAGTGAAAGTCTAACTACAAATGAGCAAAGTATCAACCGCGGTCATATGACTGAAAGTGGTTTGTGTGTACAGTCAATACTGATGCATTAGGGAAGGATTTATGACCAAACGAACTTCGTGCATCAGAGATTGATATTTCACGACGATTGTGACAGACTGCAGTGTTGGCTGCGAATCAGCACCTCGTACGGACTTGAGGCCTTAATGTTTACAGAGGATGGATTCGAGTCTTCGAAACGCCTAAGTAAATAACGCTTGAACAATGGCTGTGTTCCGCGGTGTCTGTTATTAATTACTTAGACTACGATTGATTGCACATATATATGGGATCGTTCAGTTTCCAGCCATAGGACAGCTTATGTCACCCTGACAATTTTTCGCGCTAGCTAAATTTTATACGGAAATATTTAATAATAGCAATATTTTACCTAGTCAACTCCATCCACACAGTCAAGTACACACCTTACAATGACAGTAACTTTAAGGCAAGTGTAAGCCTGGAGATGGAAAAACTTTTCTGACGTAAACTCATTGAAGATTCTTTATGATATTGTGATACTTGCGCTCATACCGTGCAGGTTAGACAGGTTGCCTCAAAGCAGGGCCTAGCATAATTAAACATACTGATTGATAGGCAGCTTTACTTTGGCTGTCAAGCAAGGTCGGCGTTAAAACAATCAAATCATCTTTACAAGCCGATAATATCATAGGACTAGATACATTAGCTGAATTGTTCGAGTAGTTGTTTCCAGCAGTACTTTGTATTTATAGAAAAATTAATCACAGATATTTAGGCTCAGTCTTCTTCTTGAGGATTCGAAGTATCAGGTAAAAATAGCCTAGACAGTGCCGTTGTCCCGTTATTCGTTCATAATACCACTCAAACTACAAACAGTTGATTACTCAGACAAAAGGCATTTGCATTGGCGCGCGGTACTTGCTAGAATCTTAGAGACTTAATCACCCCCCAGGCGAACTACGGGAGGCAATTGCTATTCGTTGTATGCCACTCTGCAGGAGACGATTGATTTGTTGCTTAAATAACCGCATTTACTACAATTGAAATGAGTCCGTTCCTCAGGACAACAAGGACCAGTTATGACGAGTCACCTTAAACGATAGGTGTGCTAGGTATAATCGCAATCTCGAAAATACCTATAATGGCCAGTAGTCTCTTAGAATTGGCTTCACCGTATTTGACCATATGTAGATCATTATCTCATGACAACTCTTCAGCAAGCGTCGTTATAACATAGACAAGAAAGAACCTATTTTTGCCACAAAGGCTGAGATATAGTGTCCTAGCTTCTTTTTTAGGTGTTTATTGTAGTCCTGTTAGGATTCCACCTAGTACAAACTAATACTGCACCTCACCTCTCATTTTCGTTTCAATAACGAGCTCCTAAATCTAAGCTCTGCGCACCATTCAAACTTGTTTATAGAATAAGGCCCTATTCATTTTTCCAATTTGGATTGGAAATATTGGAAAAATAACATGAAGGTATTTGAACTTTATAGTACATGGCAAAAAAAAAACATCAAGCCTCAATTTGTTCTTAGCGGCTCATAAATCGCTATTGAAGAAATTCGGTTAATGGAAACCTAAAGTTACTTGGAACCTGTTTTATCACCGCTTATTTCGCAAGTACAAGCCCGGATTAATTTGCATGAACCTAATCAGGTCAGAACCGAACTTCCGGATCCCCGGTACATCTCATGACCATACTACAAACCGGCGAAATGCCATGTACACTTCGGAACAAACAACTTCATCTGAATCGTTTAATTAAAAATTGATACGATAGCTAGCAAGAAGAATACTTGAAAGACAATCACGGTTGCTTGTGATGTACAGAAGCGTCTGGTGACGGGAGACAACGAATACAAGTACCTGTAAGACGCAAGATGAAGAAAATAACCTCAATGATACAGAGAACATTAACTATGTAAAATATGACGTAATAATAGAAACGCTGCTGCTGAGATGACAACTATATCCTTTCGAATCGTTCTTTGATTGACTAACATATATTATATCTATGTCATTACTATTATGACCATGACACCTGATAGAAAATATTACAAAGTTACGAGAACAACAAGTCACGAAAATAACAAAAATGGAACAGTAACGCAACGAATAGACCGCGCCATGAAAGTCAAGATAGATCTTTTCAGTAGGCATAAGTGAGTGCTCGTGGCGTGTCGCATACAAAGAACACTTAGGCTTAAGTTATCGATGATGATTATGAAGACACAACAACTCAATGAGATCACTAAGGTACTACTAGCCTTCTATAACGCTGATGCTTTTTGCCACTGTAACATAACAGATGTACTGAGGAATTCTGTTTACGTCACAACAATAAAACGTCTATTGACGGAAGGCTCGTCCATTCGGTACGAGTCGATCCCGATGGTCACTTGTTTGTCAAAAAAAACAATATTTTAACTTTAAATTATAATTCATATGTGTAAGGTAGACGGTAGCTGAACAGCTCTATCTGGGCCTCTGACATATCTAGACATCGTACGACTATAAATTTTATGAATGACATATGGGTATACCGCGAAAGATCAAGCATTACAACGACATCATCAGGCCGCCTATTGCTAGCCACAACTGTCGATGAACACGCCATCGATGTTCAGTAAAAAAAAAAAAAAAAAAAAAAAACTACCTATTTTACTTCAAATTAGGGTGATAAATGCTGTAGCTGATGAAAAAGTAAACATTTCCAATAGACATCTAAAAGACTCCTGAGAGTCGGCTCAAGGGAAATCCTGGGGTGGTCTCTAATTTTCTAGATCAGTTTGTGCCAAAAACCTTCGCATTGTCATTAACTCTAGATATCAACACTTAAAACACCGCCAAATAGAATTTCAAAACTCTAGCACGTCAAGCTCTTTGGATCGCCACTAACTATGATATCTAGCTAGCTACTTTTAGAGAAGTCATAGGGAATACTTCTTCCAGATAGACACCTGATGCACAACGGTGTTCATACCAGTTATTTCTTTTCCATGAAACCTCTGTTGCGTTGTCCACCGACGTTTCCTTCTTGGTTGGACTCATGACCCCCCAGCTGTTCCATCCCATATGTCAGTAGTGTATTGTAGACACCCATAGAGAACAGTCCTATTAGAAAGTTGGTTCACTGTGAACGTCGAACTGAAAGCAAACAAGCTACCTGGATTATTTTAGTTGTGATGCAAATACGCCCGAATAAGAACGATAGATCTCCAGTGTTATACAACCTACGCAAAATCAGTGTTCTCTAAGTTTATCCACAGTTATAAACACTGTGTGGCATACGCAGGATTCAAGTCGTCACTTAAAAATTAACGAACCGTTCAATTTAGATACGTTAGATAAGTTAGACGGAACTTGCTATAGAAAGGTTGTCGTTTTTGACATTGCATTTGTTTTTATAATTACGGACGTCCAAATGCAATGAATCTTCTAGACTGTATGTGGTAGTATCGAAGATATCCATCAAGAAGCCATCCGGATCTGTAAAAGCCTTCGGTAGCAAATATTAGCTACAATTAAAAACAGTAATTGCGATCGAACATCTCTAATTATCTTTAGACTTTAACATACTGTACCGTACAATAGAAGTGTACATACATATTTTACCGCAACTTCGATCGGATTCAAAACTTCTAGACCGCAAACAGAAACGCAGCGGGAAGCATCGCGTTTTTCATCAGATTTTTGAGACAGATCATCAGCTCTTATGAACACATTGTTACTCAATCGCAGTAGGGCACGCTCATGATAGATTAGCTTCTCAACTCTGGATGCAAGGACATGGAACCATACAAGTCGCTATGTTCTGCTCGTAAGTGCTCTACTCGTGTTTTCTCCATTGTGTCTAATTATATCTTTGTATGCTGAAAGCATTTATAACGGCTGGCCTTTCACAAGAAGCGTTCATTCGTTAACCTCAAGTACTGTTTGCCTACAAAAACAATCTCGTAGCTTTTGGAAGAAGGTACGAACCGATGACCTAATACGTTGAGGTTACCGGAGCGCTTTACGGTTATGGTTCAGTATCATAACCTATTAACCGAGGAATTCAATCGACGAAAAGGAACAACAGGTCCATATAAAATTAACCCTTTACTTCATTGTTTGCTTTGGTAAACAATCCATAAAACACCATAATGACGATATATGTTACAACTTGTATAAATGTAACTAAGTTACGCTGTGTGTGTAACGATACATAGCACAACAACATAGAGCGAAATACGCTCTATGAAAATAAAAATTTATGTCGAAGTAAGCCATACTAATAAGAAAGAAAAAAAAAAAAACTCCGATACCTATTTAACCCTTATTTCGTATTGAAGGACCGTGTCCGAATGCCTTGAACAAGTCAGTCTGCATGTCTTACTAGCAATATTGATTTAGTATAGGGCATTCTACCATTTTATCTATCGTTATTAGTATAAAAGTCTCACGCTATAGCACTAAATCGAGGAGACATTGGCTCAACAGCGAGGACATTCCCACATTGATTCGTATACACATAGGCCATATACACTAACTTACATCAACCATAGCGGAACGGGGTAAACGAATATCTGGAAAATCACATCTTAAAGAGAGCAGAATAATATGTTTGAAGTGCTCGTTGTGGAAAACATCGTCAAACGGCCCCGTCCAAATAATCGAATGATTGTCTTAGTTCGCTAGCGGTACGTTAAATGTGGCCTTACATGTCGGGCAATGTTTTCTTACGGTAAGCTACCTTAAAGAAAGAATTAACATTTCATGTATGTGTAGTAACTACCATAGCCATCACAGTGTCAAAGAACAAGCGATTAACTTCTATAAGTTCCTTCATTTTATCACAACGCCTGACTTTATGACACATTAAATAGTTATTAAGCGTACGACGTGCCAAACACGGACGTGTAGGGCAATGTATCGCACAGATGTTAACTGAGAAGTACGCGTGCACTAGGTCAATTAAACGCGCAAAAAATATATACGCTAACTTACGCCGTATGGAAAGTAGAAGAGAAATGTTTTCCCTCTTTGTTCGAGCTGTTAACGTATTTTCATTGCAAAAAGTAACCTACTAAATCAAAAAGAGAAAAAAACTTCCTTACTGAGAAAACTTTCATACACCACTGTAAGCTGTACAGTTTAACAAGTTTAAGTTGTACAGAGTATGCTAACCGTTACCGTCTAACAACGGCATGCTGCTCTCGAACTCACTCCCAAAACAGGAAATTACCGTTTGAAGCTCGATCTGAGAGATACACCGAGACAACTTACCACAAGTCGTGTATGCTAAATCGTTGTTTAACTACTGAAAGCATGTTTTGTTACTTTTTTAACTGACCCGAATAAGGATTTCAGAAAAAGCGGTTCTTCAGATGATCTTATGGTCAACAAAACACCGGCAGTGTTCTACAAACGGCAAACAATATTGCTTTACTATAACGCCAGTTTTTGGCTCTTTCGAAAGCGGTTTTGAAGAATGGAATCAGGGAGATGCAAGAGCAGACCACTGTGAAATAAAATTGCAGAGTCGTATTTTCCTCCAAAACAAAGACCTTGGTATTATGTTTTTTACTTTCTAATTTTCGTTTACAGTGCTCATGACATTTAAGAAGCGTGGTATCAAACAAACGAGAAGGTTCGAACTTACAAATTACACATGAGCGAGCGCCCTGTGGGTTCGGCTGTTACGCGTGTCAAGCAAACATCACGATGTGAATATGGTAATATCTTTCTATGCCGCTGAATATACCGTAAGGCCATAAAAAATATTAGCTACAACAAGAAACCTAACGGAGTTAAGGTTTCGACGGTCTGGTTGAACGCTAACCTATATACAATGAATTTTCTACAAGCAGCTTATGTACTAGCGAATACATACCTGAAAATAATGTCTTACTTAAATTCACACAAAAGTTAGGTGATAGCTGAGTTGATCTATTGTTGCAAAGCGGGCCTGCCTTACTTGAAAGGTACGCTGATTCTACACTGTATGGCCTATAATTTCAATTTATATGGCGGATGTCAAAATGACACAATCTTCCAAGAAACAAATTGAGATGGCATACAAAAATAAGCTGTAAAACTCATAATTAGATGTATAGAATTTCGCAGCAATTTTATGTGATGATTTTTTACCTCCTCTAGTAATAACAAGATTGACAGAAGTGAATTTGAACGCGGAACGACACACTAGAGGGCTCGATCCAAACGGACTAAAGAGGCAATTTGACAGAGTTTTCTGCTTTTTTTTTTTTGTGTGTGACACTGCACATAGCGAAAACATTATTGTCAGAAATGATTCTAAATGTTTTCCTTTTGGTTTGCTGATGGTGAACTCTGGCATGCGTCGTAAAACTGCAGTAGTTTGTATTACCCAAGCGAACTAGGTACTGTTTTGGGGGTTGTTAGTGTTCTTTATAAAAACGACAAATTCGTGTTTATTCAAAGTTTTGCTCCAATTACTCAATATTTTCTGGACCACTCTGAATCTGAAGAAACCTAAGAGTTCTTTGAACTGCAAAAAATACGCTAATTGCACAGGATAATACAGGTAAAAGAAAAATATACTGTCAATAGGTTTTTCGTTGGAGGATTTGTTTATCATGAATAAGCTGTTCCAGTTGACTTTGTACAGCTTGGTGTACATTATAAATGGTACCAATCGATGCATAGTCAAGTTGTTATTGCACAATGAGCATTTAATCATTTTCAAAGAAGCTTTTTGTGACTAGAAAATGATGACAATCAATAGGTGAAATGACTACTCTACTCGTATAACAGTCTCCTTGTCGTTTGTGTTTAGCAAGTGGGCAACAACTGTGAGCAGATTTGGCCCCTCTAAAGGTTTTTCAAGGTGTGAGGGTAACTCAGAGCTAGGGTGGCAACGCCGCCATCTTCTAATCCATTCGTCCTAACTCCTACTAGAACCCATTTCGAGTATGCGGCGGTCTCCCGCTTAGTTGTCAAAAGCTAATTGCATACATGGATTTTCGATATGGATCTTCTCTTGTGTGAACTTACCACCTAGTAACATTTGACACTGGGTGAAATCACTGTCTTACTCTCGTGCTGTCCGTAAACAGCATTTCCGTCTTCCCTTAATGGGCTTCATTAACCGGGAGAATTTACCGATTTCCGGGAATCATCGGAAATACTGTTACACACCTGAGCATAACGTGAACAATTACAAGACCCGATGGGGTCATTAGGTCAATTAGTGCTGATCTCTTTATCCCGAACTTGAAAGTAATTGCACAGATTTTAAGTAGTTGGTGTCGTCTGCTTGGGTGAGCGTTCTTTTCAGATAAAGTAGCTTACGCACTCAGTCATTAAACATGTTAGACCTATGATACCTGTCCCAATCATGTAATCTGCGTCTACGAGCTCCAAGATAATAGTAACAAAGCAGAAACTAGGTTTATGAAGAAGTTTCGTTCATAAAACTCGAAACGTTTGTCAGATGCTAAGTTCGCCAAATACATATATAGAAAATACGCGTCAATATGTCCGATCTAATTCGCTTTCCTTCCTCGAATACAGGCTTGGGTCGCGCGTGCTGAATCATACTTTATCAAACCAGAGAGAGCTTGAACGTGCCGACAACAGTAACAAATGCAACGGGAGCGCGTCCCACTGAATGGTATCACTAGGACCAAGCAACTAGTGCAAAAGTTGAAGTACAAATCTCAAGTTCGAACATCCGCAATCGTCTGCCTAAAGGTAATGTACAAGAACTACTTGTGTAGACTGAACAAATATTCTACTTTAGATAATTCGAATATTCATACTGGACATTTGTTCTCCGCTGTCCTGCTAGTTCGCAGCTTTTAACATTTTTCGTATCATTTCGCAGACCTGCAGGTGGTCACAATGTGGAACGAACGATTTCAAAAGATAGTTTTGTCAAAGTTTTGTCACTTTAGACTAGTGGTCGGTGTCATGTACTATCATGTCGGTCGCCCTCGAATGCAATATTTAATTTTGCTGCGACACTAGTTTGTCAGCTACATGTGATAATATAGTGTGCTTTGGCAAGTCTCAATGATCGTCTGAGCAGGAGTTCTGTTCAACAAACAACTCATCGGTGGCAACCTGCTTATTTGTTATCACAGTCTATTAGTACATAAAAATATATTTAAGCTATAAACTTGACGCCCTCCGCCCCCTCTCACAACACTCAAACGATGATGGCACTCACTAGCCGTTTGTTCCTCCCTCGTGAACGCCAGTCGCATCGGCCGCGCCGCATCACCCGCGGCGGCCACCAACAATCAAGTTGCCCCCACTGTCAGACCCGATTACCGTGTTTAGCTGCTCTTCTGTCTGCCGCCAGCCCACATCGCCATCGTCATAATCATCATCATCAATATCATCGAGTCGACATCTACTCATCGGAGTAACCATCTTGCCCAGCAAGATGGCCGCGCCAACCAATAAAAAACATCGCACTTGTTAATGCTACAGAATGGCGGCCAACCAGTCAGCGCGACTCGTAATTCGCTTGCCTTTGCATGTGGTAGTAGCAGCGATCTTTCGCCAGCAGCAGCAGCAGTAGCGGCGGCGGCGGCGCTGCTGCCGCCGCCGCCGCAGTGCCTGCAGCAACACACCATAACACAGAGGCAGACAGGCAGCGAACGAAACTCAGAAGCGCCATCGGCGGATGAGGCTGTATCTAGCCTTGTTGTCGGTATCGTCGGCTGCGGCTATATGCCATTAGATGGTTCGGGCCATGAGTGTGTGCGTCTGTCTGGTTGAACGCACAGCTCCGCTGTGTGTCGAAGACGACGACTACTGCTCCGACCCGTAGCGCTGGTAGCGGTGTTTGTTGGCTCCCCTCTCTGTGTCTCTCTGTCTTCGTTCGTGTGCCGCCGAGCCGTACTGTGCTGTGCTGTGCTCCGTGTCTTCGGACTGTGATGGTGCTGCTGCCAGCGGCTGCGTGAGCGCTGGCGTTCAGTATGCAAGTGTGAGCCGCGAGACAGGGCAGCGAGCCAAAAGTGGCAGCCGCTAGTGGTAGCAAGAGTCGTAGCCGAAACGGTGAACGGGCCAGTTAGTTAGCTGAAAGCAGCGGCGGCGGCGGCGGCGGCGGCGGCGGCAGCAGCAGCAGCAGCAGTAGTTGTAGCTAGCCAGTCGGAGAGGTCTGCCAGGCAAAGACAGCAGCGGCCTCTGTGTGATTGCATGTGAGAGTGTGTAAGTGTGCATGCGTGCGTTTGCGAACACCGCCGTCAGCAGCAGCAGCAGTAGTACTACTGTGTTGTGCGAGTTGCTTCGTGCGCCCGCTGCTGGCAGCTTCATAGCCACGGCTGTGGGCTGCCTGTTCCCTGGCGTGTTGTCGTGTGCTTAGTGTATTGCGTCGCTAGCGGAGGACTGCCACCGGCAGCGAGTCAAGCTGAGCCGACTCGGCACACAGTCACAGCAACAGCAGCAGCAGCATCAACAGAGCTAGCTGGTCGCCGCCATCGCGGCCGTCGTCGTCGTCGTCGTCGTCCGGACTAGAAGTAGTAGTAGCGCTGGCTCGATCGGTCTCGGTCGGTCGGTCGGTCGGTCGGTCGGTCGGTCGGTCGGGCGGTCGGTCGGTCGGTCGGTCGGTCGGTCTCGATTGGTCCGTCGCTAGCTCGATCCATTCTTTCGTTCGTGCTGTGGCCTGTGCTGCTGTGCTGTGGCCTGTGCTGCTGGCCGTGCTCGTCCCTGGTCATAGTGGTGATATTCGTAGTTGTAGTGTTGAAGACGGCAGCAGCAGCCGCAGCAGTAGTCACAACAACGCGATGTTGTGTTATTGTGATGTTTTGGCCGTCGTCGTCGTCGTCGTCGCCGTCGTCGTCGTCGTCGTCGCCGTCGTCGTCGTCGCCGTCGTCGTCGTCGCCGTCGTCGTCGTCGCCGCCGCCGCCGCATTCGGGGGTACTGGCATTGATGGCATTACGGTGCAGTGACTGTGATGTTGTGTCGTGAGCTACGCTGGCCCGGAGCTAGCAGCAAATACAGCCAACATCGTCGTTGGCAGTACAGCAGGAACCATCATAGTCGGTTGTTGGCAGGCCACGAACGACGAGCCTAAACCAAAGTAAGGCAAAACAGAGCTTGGCAAGCAGGCGGCGAACAGGCAAACAACACGAAAAGCAACACATAACGCAAGTTTTCGCCAAGCTCTTCCACGAAAGATATTATTGCCTAGCACCATGGCCAAGCCGAACGCAAGCTGAACGGTTGTTGTAACAGCCGTCGCCGCCACTTATGAAGCGTTCGCAGCGATGTGGGCATTTATGAGTTTGTGCAACTTGCGAGAAGTTGATTTCGTGTGACGCCGATACTGAGTACGTCGATCGTGATTACCTTGAAAGACAACAAAAGCGACCGCAACGAAGAGAGTTGACTGAAGTTAACGACATCATTTCAACACTGGGGTGGATATACCTGTCTACAGTATCTGTGTATGTACGTGTGAGCGTCGATGAATTTTTTTGTCCACCATTTCTACAAAGACTACTGCTGCAAGATCTGATAGTAAGTTGTACTATTTCTGCAAGAAGTGGCCTTAGGCCACTGTATTGTTTGTTATCAGACGGCCACAACATCGTACCTATTTTACGGAGCGCGTTTGGAACGATTGATGCGACACGACAAAGTGTTGTCGGGTCCGATCGGCGCCCTACATGTGCTTAGTGTTTAACTACTGCGTTTATGCGGAACTGTCGAAACGGCGAAAAGACTATTGGACTAAGCCAGCATTGTTTACGGCAAATTCATACTGCTGCCCTTCAGTGGCAACAGGCCACCGCAGGCCGTAGCCGGAGCAGCAGCAGGCTTCAGCAGCGTGCAGGTGAGCTGCAGGTGGCGGGGGGCCGCCCCGGCTCAGCTGTCTGTCTCAATACAGCAACAGCGACACCAGTAACAGTAGTAGAACCATTACAAGTAATTTTGTTATAAGATTGTTGTTCATATCAAGAGCGCGGCAACATCTGCACTACAACAACAACGACGACAATAACAATAGCAGCTGCAGCAGTAGCTGCGGCTCAAGCCGTGACACGACGTCACCGAGCCCATAGATTACGATGGTGAATCAGCGGGATTCCTGTAGTACGAAGACCATCCGCAACGTTTCGATTATCAGCGACGAGAGCCAAAGCGACACTACGATTCGCGAACAAACCAGGAACAGTTGTAACGAGCTTTTTTGCAGCTTTTACTGTTGTCCCTTGAGCGAATACAACGCAGAGCTCAACTGCAGTGATACCCGCTTCAGCGGACAGCCAGTGCAGCTTCAGCGTCGTCGTCGTCAACAACAGCTGCAAAATCAACAAGTCTCCCTCGCAGGACAACATCAACGGAAACCGCAGCTAGATACTTGTCGTTGTCGCAGTTGTCGACAACTTTCGCTAAATCGCCGCCGCCGCCGCCGCCTCGTCGTTGTTCTCATAGCACTGCTAGTGGTAGAGGTGTTTCTACGTAAAGCTGTTACGGACCAAACGGCCGTTGCCGCGGCAGAAATCGTGGCTACTGATGCATCGGCAGCAGCACTAGTACGGATCGTGCTTGCCCGAACAGTGAGAATTGTCCCCGAAATCCTTTACCGCTGCGAACAACAACAGCAACAAATTCGATCCGCCGCCGCCTATGCCGCTGTAATAGCAGCAGCCTTGAGTGATCATCCACAGGGGCCGCAACAACGACACGCATCCTTTTGCAGTAGCAGCAGCGTGTCGGGGCACGGCAAGTGTCGCATCTCGACCAATAATAATAATAAGCAGCATCGACCGCGCCACCGACTGCTTAACAAGGACACTAACATTGATAGTGATATCGACGACGACAGCTATACCAACAGATACAGTGTAGCGGCCGCTTCGACGTGCGTAGCTCCAGCTACCCGTCGCAATAGTGGATTTTCATTTTGTTCAGTGAAAACGACGTCCGAATCAGCAGTGAAAATCGGCGCCTTCGCTGGCGAGCCCGTGGCCGCGCTGCCGGCCGCTTGCAAATAGGCGTATAGCAAGCAGCCTTGCGGGCCACAGGCGAACATTTAGGTGCGTCCACGTCTACTTTAGCAATAGGAAATAGGTGTTGGTGCTAGTGCTGGTGTTTATTCTTTAATGTTATTACGGCCTCCGTTGTTGTCGTCGACGGAGACGCGCGATAGTTTGTCGCGATCTTAGCCAGAAGTGTCGTGTTTTTCTATTTGAATAAACATAGTGTAGTCAGTCACTTAGATGGATGTCAAGTTTCTATGAAGTTAATATTTTCCCTGTTGAGGCTGACGGCTGGATCACAATCGACGAATTTTCGTTGGTCTTTATGGAGTCCCCGAGGAAGTTTCATGGGCCGTTCTGCGGTTTTATCACGGCCGTTGCTTCACGTGCTTGCTGTATTTGTGCATGTGTGTATGTGTGTGTATCTGTGATCATCGTGTTATCGTATGGCGCGCTTGATGAAGATCGTGGAGTGGCCCTAGGTTTCAGTTCTGCGAGAGTTTCGATTGGATTTTGGTGCAATATTTCAGCATAAGGCCCATAACAATGCTGATAGAGTCGTTAGATGTGTTTTAAAGGGGTACGCGTTGTTTTGGTGTGCGCGAAAAATTAGCAGACGTTGTGGGCAGAGGAAGTGGGTGACGAGGGAACTGTCTGATAGAATTGGATATGTGATACCATGATAATGCCCAGTACTCCCGAGAGGGAGAATCATTCGTTGCTTGACCACCGGTGGTGGAAACTCGGCGTTTGTGCGTATGTCGTATAAAGAGGATCTAATTTCGGTGATTATGCGTGCAGCGATCTAAAGGTGTTTCACGCCAAAGTGAGCTCTGTCATGTGTTATCTGTACCTGCAACAGTTCAAAGAGGTCCGAAAAATCGAACTTTTCCATGCGTGGATATGATTAGTACCACGTTCGTATGCTTAATACAGATTAGTGTATTTTCCGTATCATGAGCGACGTGCAGATTCAGTTCCCTGAAGACGGTTCGCGGAACCCAAGGCAGTAGCCTGGTTGTCTTCAATGGACCTCGCTGTGACGACCGTCGGCTCAGTAAGGAAGAGAGAGCTATGACGTTTCATCAGCATGAAGCTGTATTTCACTGATTGGCCGCGGTTGACGTTGCCTGCTGTTATCGAAAGAGTTATTGATTTTTCAGTTAGTCCACACTATGCGCCCACTACCACTCTACCGGGGCGCGAGGGTTTCCATTCTAAACCCACTTCTGAATGTCTCGCCGTGTTTCTATTCTCTTACTTGTGTTAATGCAATCGATCTCAATGTGCAATGGATATCTTTTTCTTCACTTCGACAAGTGTTTACGACGCCGGTGTTCATTATAGTAGCTTTAGCAGCGGCGTAAGCAGTGACTTCGTGATAACAGACCCTGGGCCCGCTGTTTTCGCAACATAATTGCCAATCGCCTCAACCTAATCGGTTGCCTTTCCGTTCCTCCGCAAATCCTCTGGCGTGGCATAAATGGCAACAGTATAAAGGACGGATACCTCATCTTTTCTACTCGAAAAATGACTATACCTTCAATGCGGTGCAGTACTGTTTTTATGATAGATGGCTTCAATTTCTAGTTGAAGATGTATTTGCTCTGTGTGAATTCATAGCCATTGCGTATATATACATATATAATTTTTTTTACGGAAGGAAAGTGAATGTAAAATTGCTCAATTTTTTTTAGTTAAATTTGAATATATTTCATTTATTATATTAACTTAGGCTATTAGTTGTTTCAGTTTATATAAATTGTGTGTCTTAAGATTCAATCAACTATTCTGAAAAAGGTGTCGAGTCACGGATACCTTAGTTTATGGATTGTTACTAGTTAAGCAGAAGCGCTGTTTTATTGCAAACTCAGAAAATGTCTACGCCTCGTAAAGTCACTATCGATCATTATTGACCTGTCATTCATTGATAGGTGAACAGTCACCGATAGTTTGTTAAACTGTCAAAATAATGAGCGAAATCTAAAAAAATGAATTATTTTGAAAAGAAAATCCGACAGACCCATCCCGAAGGAGTGACCTGCATTTGCTGATTATAACGAAATGGCATTATGACATAACTTATGATACATTTCCTTTTCGCCGCAATTATGACTCGCATCTTTCACTCTTTATTATGTTCCATAGTATTATTAGTAATAGCCTCTAGCTTTCGTTCAATTGACAACGGTACGGTAGTAATTGCCCCTTCATTTGGTGCTGTCCCATCATGCCGCTGTTGCCGGTAGTTGTTGATGTTCTCGAAGACGACGAGATGACTGTGGCTGTGTTGATCTAGGGACGGCGGTGGAGATTCTCGCGTAATGCTCCTGCTGTTAATGCTGGAAGCGTCTTTGGTGCGCTTTCTTTTTCCATTTACATGGCCTTCTTCTGCCGCTGTTCTCTCGGTCGCGTTCGACCCGGCGACGACGCCACGACGTTCATTCGACAGCGTCGAACGCCAGCGGTATAGCTGGCGTGTCGGTGTCGTCGGAATCCAACACCTCAATATGTAATAGTGTATCGGTACATGTGCTACAGTGAATGTACAGGGTATGTACGCATACCACTACGGTGTCTCTATCTGTGTACCTATAGTTACTACGTGCGAATCGGGATAAAAATGTAGAATATACCTAATTCGACGACAGTTCAACATGGGACAAGGCGGGAAACGCAACGGCAAAGGATAGCGGCAGGACGAGAGCTTGGCTATATTTGCAGCTGTATCTCTCGTTTGTGTTTAGCGTCACGGCTGCCTTACGGCCGCCGTCATCATGATCCTCAATATGATCATCCCATCTCGTACGGAGAGAGAGGAGCTCGCGTACTCACAATTTTTATCTTTGACTTTTCCTGGAGAGTCGTCGCGAGCGGTGCGCGGATGGCCTTTGAGTAGCACCGCCATCGCCGCGGTCGGCAGCAGTAACGGTAACATTAGAATCGATGTATCCAGCAACCAGCCATCACCACGAGATATTAGCTACGATGACATTGCGACTCTCTGTAGTAACTACAACTGCAGCAGAAGGAAAGACGAAACACAGACTCTCATAGACTAAAGATACGTAGATAAATCGAGTGCAAAAAAAAGATCAAAATGTGACAATCTTAACTAGCTTTTAGCGTTTGGCCACAGGTCGAACCGCTGCTGCTGTTCCCAGTTAATGCGCGCTTTGGGCCGATTTCGTTGGCTGTTTCCAGCTTTTTGGGTCTGTCAATCAAACATAGACCCCTCATCGCTGGTCGTCGATTTACGTCCAAGAGGCAAATAAAACAGTGATACGCAAAGAAAGACAGAACTAGGTACAGATAAGCGGCTTCTGCCATTGCCAACCTAAAATTCAGGCGTACCAAGAGTATGCATGCAGCGTGCGATCCAGGCGTTAGACGAAGGACAAGTAACAGTGACGTCGACGAAAGTAACAATGGCCACAATAACAATGGTGATGAATCAGTGACAAAGGCAACTCAGCTAGGGCAAATAAGCAGCCATGGGTTTGACACCCCTATGGTTCGCCGGCTGGCGTAAAGCCGCTGACGGCGGCAGCGGTCACGGCGCCAATGGCATCCCGATACCACGATTATGATTCGTGATATTGTTGAATGGCTCCTGTTGCTGGTGCCGTTGCAAGCCTGCACGGCGATGAACGTCAAGGCGAGCGAATTGAGACATTACGGACGGTCCTGTATCGACGACAGTAGCAGCGGCAGAGCGATAGAGAGCAGGCAGCACCTTCACTTAAATCATTTTAGATAGTACTGGTAGAAGGTTTTGTAAGGGCCTGTAAAGACAGGACCAGACTCTAGGCTACCCTTATCCATGGTTGTAGTACCTAGCTTCCTGAAATAAGTCAACAAGCTACTTGGATAGATGGTGATAAAAAGAAACTAAATATATATGTATTCCTATACACAGTTTAGGCGTCGTTTTTTCGAAGGCGAGAACAGAACGGTGAGCAGAAGTTAAGCCGAGTTGTCGTCAATCAGAGATATTATGTCGATATTAGCTAGCGTCATTGGGTTTGTCAGAAATAAGTTACGAAAAGGTTATGCAAAACTGTAGCGTTAAGTGTAGTTTTCTTGTTTTGCTTTGATTATTGCTACCTTTTTATAAAAATTCGAAGTGTTGACTGCGTAATGAAAAATATTCGTAGATGCTTGCACGAGTTTGTTTGACCGGAAACCACGTACGTATCACTGAAAATTCTCATAAGTTATCTAAATAAGTTTCGATGCTGCTTCAGTAAACTTTTGCTTCAAACGGTTGGCTCACAGCGCCGAACAAAGTGTATTTCCGAACTGGCATAATTTTCATGATTTATTTGATCTTTTTTAACTATACTTAACGTTTGTAAATATATGACGGCTGTAGAAGCTCTGCTTGTAGTATGTAATTGCTTATAGTAGTATATCGTTGGGAGCTACAAGCAGCTTATTGAGGCGGAAGTATTTTACTCAATGGAGAATATTTAATTACGAGCGCTAGTAACAGCGGTAGCAATACGAATGGATTCCTCCAAAGAGTAACTACTTAACGTAGAAAACTCATATATTTTAAATTGCGTACAATATCTGTGGGGTACATGGCAAGGCAAATTGTTCCGTTCGCGTACATTAAGGCAAAAAAAAAACTAGTCAAATGAGATCAGCTGTAAGTGTCTACAGTCGAGCAAGGCCATGGCTTGGCCTAAGCTCTAGGAATTACAGCGACAGCATTAAAAAGATTATTATTTTTCACTCTATGGCTTGCTAAAACCTGCCGCCGACCTTTGTCCAGGGTGCGTCAATATGACATGCAGTGAGATTATAATTACAGGGAGAACCGTAAAACCTTTTTAGGTATTACACAACCTGATGTTATTTCAGCCAGTCGAAATCTTTTGTCTTCGTCCCGTATATGTGCAATTCTCAATGTTGTTTGCAACTCATAAATAATTCTGTGGTGATAGAAAACCTTACATATATAGATTCTGCCATATAGATTTGCTGCCTTAGGGGACTGCGAAGGTAAACGACGCCTATCGACACATGAGTTAGATATGACTGTTTACATTTTATGTGGGCGATAAAAGACAATGAAATAGACAGAAAAAAGGTGGCCAGTTGACTTTATCTTGTGACAAAAATAGCTAAAGTCACTGTTACAGGCCAGTGCGGTAATGCTGACTCCCTTTAAGAGCTCATAGATCAGTTCTAAGGGTTTTCATCTCGGATCCTTACCGCTACCGACCGACTGACTTCACCATGCTATGCAAATCAATATACATTTTGTCGAAGCTAGACGCCTTCGTTTATAACCAATATTAGTTAAAAAAAAAAAAGTTGCTTTTTTCACCGCCACTTCAAAATTCAGGATAACTTCAACAGGTTTACAGGAATGAAGGGAGTCAAAAAATTTGTTCTTCCTTGTCTTTTGTTCTTCAATTCAGTCGGCTCCAGACAGCTGATCATAATTTTTTGTTATTGGATGTGCATCTTCGATCGCCCGCAACTACTAATACATATCATTACATTATATGTCGGCACCTATTGTCATAGCTGTTCCAAGTTTGATTGCTTATCACTCGCGCAGTGACAAATAACTTTTGACCGTAATAATGAAATATTCACTAATACGAAACGTCACGCCTCCGTCGTTCATAAATCACATAAAATAATTAGTATGAAACTCTCTAAATTGTATCGGTATCTTGCCCATCACAAAACGGTTTTGGTATTCTCATTTCTGTGGTCGTTTGTAGACATAGTGCCGCCAGCTGCGGACCTGCCTACAATAGATCCGTGTTGTGTGCGTATTCGAGACCTCGTCGTGCACACTTTGGAGGTCCTCTCCTTCGCTTCTCCGCATCAAAGGTGCTACGGAAGAAAAACGCTGCCATAATCAAGCACGTCATTGTCACGATGTTTAAACATTCGTGATGTGTCACGTCAGCGGTGTCCAATGGTGTTTTCTGGTGGGAACACTGACCTAGATTTGATACGCGAACGGGGAAGTTCGTCGACATGGGAACGGGAGGTTCTAGTCCTTTTATCGTTCCACCGATATAAAAACGAGAGGAACACACGATATAGGAAATGTCATCACTTTACCAGGATTAGAAGCCATCGCCTTGTTCGTATCCGATAAAACGGGTACACCGCTGATAGCATTATCGCCATTTTATCAGGGCATTTAAGATCGTTTCGTCTTTGTAAAGTCGCTCTGCCAAAGTATCTAGAGAAAATTAGGAAACCCCATTTGAACGAGTGGCAGAAGCAGCCCGCAACACAGCCACCCACTGACACACCAACATATACACAGGTACAGTGCCAAGCGGCCAGCAAGGGGCTGTCAATCAGCTGATGAGTGCGTTTCGGGTTTAAATAGGTTTTTCGATGTTACTGTGGCGGCTCATTCCACCAGCTCCGACGACTACCGTAATCGAGCATCGTTATTACCCGTCCCTCTATTTGTACGTGTAGCTGATGACCGCTAGAGCATCGAGAGTCCGAGGGATCGGCCGTGATGAACAGTGGGGAGAGTAAGTTTGCAATTTGGGCAAGCCCAAAGCGCCGAAATGCGGCATCACTACACGCATTCATTCATAGCCACAATTTGTAGACGTGCATGAGCATAATTTGTCGTCGTCGATTGCTGTTTACAGGCAATCTCCAGTTGTGCATCATATAGTAGTATACTTTAAATTATGTATAGTCAGACGGGTTCCACAATGAACGCGTAACAATACCGTGAAGATCCACTGATCACCTTGCAACACTTTTCTTTCGCTCTCGCCGCGGTGCCAATAACGGAACGCGGCATGCGATCGGTGTACTAGCCGGATCGCACTACATTGTCATTGCTAGAAGTACGAGCGCGCAACTATGCCCTTATACAAATGCGAATTTAGAGACGTGCTTATCAGTAACAATGATAAGAGGGAGATTATCCGTTTGTATCGATCGTTCGTATGCTCTGATCGTTATTTCTGCTGTTGTTATTGCTTCTACATACTTCTGCGACATACTGCTGTGGCGCTCATTAGGGCAAAAACTATCGCTAACATTAGACTATTGATAGGTGGCCCCGGAGGCTACTGATCATCGATGTCCGTCTGTTTAGTACATGGGCTGTAGAACGAACTGGCGCCATAGACACGGTCTATTTACAACAGTGTGCATGTGCACGTCGAGGAATTCACTGTCAATGTATATGTATCTAATCTGATAACGGCAACCGTGTACATTTACCACCTCTGTGTAGAACTCACGGGGAATCACTTAGATATTGACGCTGAGAAAAGGAACTATCCGCTGTTCTTTCGCTTTTGCGTGTCGTGACTATGGGCCACTGGATCGTCTTGAACAGGGACGGAAGGTATTAATGTGGGCTGAAGATAGTTTTTGTGTGTGCGCTTCTTGCAGCTTCGCGAGTCGAATTCATTATCAATCAGTGTTATCGCATCGTTTTGACGCTGAGTTATGGCCTTAGACACAGTAATCTCTGTTGCAATGGCACGAAATAGAGTTCGTAGCAGATAATGTAGCGCGTTACTGCTAATTACACAGTTTTTCTATTAGCTAGTGGTTGAGAGCTATATACCAGAATGATACTATTCGTCCGATCGTTTCACGTTTGCGAATTGCTACATCTTCTCTTCGACTTTTTCGTCAAAATGGGGCAATTTTTTATGTACTGTATGTCACATCTTAGGACTGACTGGATCTATTTAGAAAAGATCAGCCGTTTACAACTCTTTGAGCAAATCTCAATTTTCGCTAGATATGGCATAGAAACAAATGGACGTTTCGAAAATATGTGTCACGCTTATAATCTTTCTCTGTTATTTGCCTGCACCATTATTACTAATAAATGTTCTGGGTCTTATGTCCGCTGCTGCCATTAAGCGGACAATTAAGAAGTGGGCTATGTGCAAGAACAATTATAATACTCTTGGTCTCTACAGGAGGGAAAAGGCATAACGTAAGATGTTATTTACCCACCGGAATCGACCGTGTCGCTCAGTAATAGTTTCCTGCTTCTAGCTATTGTTGTTTATGTAGAGCTATGTGGGCTTCTACGTTGTGTATGTACGAGTGTATATTTTAGTA
>NW_019213115.1:52759-101502 GCF_002532875.2 Varroa jacobsoni
TTTATTCGGTGGCGGCAGCGGCAGTTCTGCTAAAAATCTCCGTTCGTGTGATTATGGCAGCTTATGCTGTTATTCAGCTCGTTGTCGAGATTTTTGCTCAGCGGCTTTCGGAATCGTTGTTCCCATTGGCAGCAGTTCGCCTAATTGATCAAGTGACGAGCCTTTTGTTTGACTGTATGTCGTCGCTTCTATATCCGCCTTTCGGCGTTAGGTGCTATACTGAACGTTTACGATCGATTATTTCATTTATGACGATTTTTAACTTTCTGTTCTTACGCCAACAGGCTGATGCTTTGCGCCGTATAAGGGTCAATAAGGGCCAACCGCAAAGCAACGCTTCTTGCTCCGGCCGAACCCATTTGCGTCTTCGGAAACGTCAATATTCTTGTCTGAGCGGTGTATGTATAGGCGGTGTATGTTCTACGCAGTACTCGTCGTGTCCACCTTGTGATGACCGTCTACTTCCGACTGAGTCGCCGTCTGATGTTACAGCGATTCTCGACTTATGGCGCTGGGCTACAGTCGCTGAGGTTGTACCCGCATCCCGTTTGCTGCTTTCTGTAACAGCGACATCGTTGTTATTTCTGCTATTACTTCCATACACGCTGTCGGTTTTACTGGAGCTAAGATCTGGTGTTGTCTGAGCCAGCGATATCGACAGCCGCAGCTCCGGATCCATGCGGCCAGCAGTGCCATTGCAGGAACGGCAGCAGTCGCTGGTGGCCACTATTAGCGTCGGTGCCATTGATACCGTCGAATCTAGTGGCTGTGGCTGGCGAATAGTAGTAAGTAGCATATATGTAGCTGGGCACTGATTGAAGTGCTTGTAGCTGCCACATTCGCTCTTTCTTTCTACACGGTGGCTGTCCGTCCGTCCGTCCGTCCGTCTGTCCGTCCGTCCGTCTGTCCGTCCGTCTATCCGTCCGTCCTGTTGGTGGCCGATGCTGGCCGTCGCCGTTATCGTTGTTGGTGTTGCGCCGTCAGTTCTTTTTATTCACTATCATCAGCATGAGATTTGGCTGCTGCTGCTGCTGCTGCCGCCGCCGCCGCTTACCCTGACTGTTCTTACTGTGTTGTTTGCTTGATCTGCCTGTCTGTCGATTGGCGCGCCGCGCCGTGTCGCGTCGCGTCGCGGCGTCCATTGCTACACTGCCCGCTTGGTCTCGTGGCTGCCTGGCCGTTTGCGGTCGCTGTTTGCTCGGTCGCCGCAAAGCGACCGCCAATCGGCCAAGCGACGAGTCAGCGAGGCAGCCTTGTGCAGACAGATAGCCCCAGCGTCGAGTTAAGCCGCTCAGCCGGTCGTTTGGCAGCAACTAGCAGCCAGCCAAGCGGCCGAACGACGACCAGCTAGAGCGACACCAATGCTGCAACTGTTACCACTAAAACAGTCACGGCAGCAGCAGAAAGCTACTGCCGCCGCCGCCGCCGCCGCCGCTGCCGCTGCCGCTGCTGCTGCGTTTATGCTGTCACAGTACGGGGCCAGCAGCGGTGCTCGACTATGCTATAGTAGAAAAGGCGAGTATATAGACAGACATGACGCTGACTGCCGTGGCGGTGCTGCTGCTGCTGCTGTTGATCGTAGTACCAGCCTTAACCTTGGCTGTAGCAAGGAGCAGCGCGTCCATAGGCAGGGGTTGCGGCTACCGCAGCAGTACGGAGGGTGACAACACAACGACAGCAAACAGCGACAGACAATTTAGCGACAGGCGTACCGCAATAATACCTACCTACTGGTGGGGCATAGTATAACAGCGCGCGCTAATAGCGTCACATTACTCTAGCCGCTTTTGGTGTCGTTACTGTTGATGCTGCTAACGCGCTGTCGCACTTCGTTACTATTCTAGCTAATAGCTGATGCAGCTGCTACAACAATTGCTGTCTATCTAACTGATTGTGTGTGCGCGTGACCACAGAATGGCGCCGAGAACGTTACTAGTCCATAGCCCGTGCCACAACTGGCGCTAGCTGACAGCTGCCAGTGGCGCCCCTGGAAACAGCAGCATCGTGAAGGCTCCGTCCAACACTGACGGTGGATAGGCAGTAGCTAGATGGCGCCATGGTACCAGCTGCACCACCGCTGTCGACCGCATGAGAGGCTCACACGTAGCGTAACGATTTACGCGAGACGAAGAAACGCAGCAGTCGACAAAAAAAAAAAAACAACATGTCGTCTACCACAAAAACGGGGAAATAAAAAGGAAGAAGTGGGGTAAAAACTCGCTATTGCTGCTTCCGCTACGAACAGAACCGTTGCCGCCGAGCACTATGTCCCCAATTCGCGGTATGAATACCGTCCCACAGCGCGTCTAGAGGCGTTCGTTACTGTTGTCGTTATTAGGGGGAAGGGACTCACCTTCGCTTGGGCAATATCTCTGTTGTCGCTTGCGGTAATGAAACTGTACACTTCTAGCCAGCTAAAATACTCCATGATTAATACTGCCCCCCCCGTTTAATGGCTCTTGTTGAGTGCCGACACGCCGTTGGCGAGCTTAGGAGTGCTATATCAGCCTAGACCGGTTCCCTCTACCCGAGTTAGGAACCTTGGGGTTTCGGCGACGTCCATATCCGAATAGGTCGACCTAGTCAACTATGCCTCACCGGGAGCAAAGTCAACGCGTTGCCTGTCGGCCGTCTCGATGTGGCGACTGAAAACCGAGTCCATTGTCGGACGGACATAAACCGCCAGCGGCAGTGCATACGCTGGAGAAATGATGAGTGATTTAATAGGGTGGTCGAGTTATTGACAGGCTGCGTAATTGAGTTGCTTGATACGGCGTCGTATCAGTCTTTTTCGCACCATGCTCCCGTAAGGCTATCTATTAAAATGCCCAGTTTTCGCTAGATTAGTTCGTATAGAGTCGGCCCGCCCAGCTGCTTGATTGGCTAGCTGAATGTAGTTAGTAACTCAGCTGAGTCTGACCTCTCGGTCCGACTGTCTGAACGCCAACAGAGCGGAGCGGACGCTAGCGAAAGAGTGTTAGTTAGTAAACTTCTTTTCGATTTGCTTTCTTTGTAGTTTGCAATCCGTTGTGCGCGGCGACCACTGGACACGTCTGTTGGTAACATTGCGATGCTCAGCGCGATCTCTGTCCCGGAGTGTTAGTTTCGCTGACCACTGCGGTTCTAGTTTATTGGTAACAAACAACAATGGCAAAAAGTCTGCAAGAAAGAGGCGAAACGTCATAATTCACCAGCTCCCAACAATAGCTAGTCGATATACGTTTGTTTGATGCGATAAACGCTATCAATCCTCATGCGTTATAGCTAAAACCGTGATATCACACAGTTTAACAGAAAATCAAACGTTCGATATCGCTAACTGCCAATTAGAGATCTACAACTTGCTTAAAGATAGTCAATGTTTCCAGCTTTATCTCGATGCATCCTTGCTTCCTCGAACGTTGTCCTTGATTGCACATATGCACACACACATACACACCGACACGGAGAACGCGTGGCGTTCTCGTTTAGTGAATAGAAATCGGCTAACTGGTAAACATATGTTGTAGCAGTCATTGTGGAAACAGTGTTGAAATGAAAGTACAATAGAGGATGACGACGTCTGTGCGTTCGGATTTCGGTAACAGAACTGGGCTTAGTTTTCGATCGATCGATCGATCGAGTCGCTCGGCCGACAGTACAGAGTGGGCACATTAAACAGGCTCATCATAGTTTTTCGCCAAGCTAAAATGTTCTGTTCGGGGAAAATAACAATCTCAGGGTTGTACCTAGTAGAAGACTGCAAAAAGATGACAATAATGACACCGCATAACGTACTTGCCAGTTTACGCAGTGATTATTTACATTCTGACTAGTAATCGACAGCGCCCATCGTCGAGGATTCGGGTGAGCGTAAATCTGTTGTATTGCCATGATTGGAACGAGTTGATTTTCGACAACGCCAAAGGTATACCTTCGAAGGTCTTTCGTGTCTGATATCGTTGCTGGTGACAGCATGCAATCGATGCGTATGTACTTAATAGGGCGCGACGTTACTCTGCATAGGAATATGCGAAAGAAAAAAACAAGTAGCATAAATTTCAACATCTGCTACAACAAAGGATGTTCGGTCAAACATTTGTTTAATAGTACTGCACACTATGCAATGGTATGGTTACTTACTAAGAGAGGCATCGTGGCAGCCTCGGAAGAATATATCGCGAAGAAAATGAGCATTATGAAGGCAGTGGCCATTAATCGCGTGAGCGCCTGTTTCAATGTGAACGGGAAAATAGGAATCGACCTTTAGCGATACATTATTTAATTCAATAGCCGTGTTTCGATGGCTAGTTGTATGTTATGCTTGCCACCACGACCACCACCACCACCACCACCACCACCACCACCATCACCACCACCACCACCACCACCACCACCACCACCATCACCACCACCACAACAATAGGAACCCAGTTACTCCTCTCTCTACTGAGTGTAAGCAGTCACACTGGGTTATCTGTCATTTGAAAGTGTCAGCGGCTGAAACTTTTTCAAAGCTCTGGTTGTATTTGTGTAGCGGCAAATTAACTAATATGAGAACTACAGAGTACTCAAGTCGACAACGTCTTTTTGAGATAAAGGATAAGGTATTGCCATACGCTTTTTGAAAATGTTTTTACTGCTCGATTTGTAAGTTTGTAATAAATGTCTATCTACTTTCTCGCTTCGTCGGCCAGAAGTAAAAAGGCTTACGTAATTGAAAATTAAAGAAGTATAGTTTTGGGGAGCGGACGTTGCGGGGGGGCGGTGGCTGTGTTACTTCATGGCAGCTGACTGGCTGAGCTTGCTTGTCGTAACAGGACTTATCGTTCTTCTTTCGGGCCTGACTGACTCTTAGTAAGCGGCTTGACGATTTAGAAGAGGCAGATCGACTGCGGCCATTCTATGGGGATTCTAGAGATCTAGATACAAACAGAGACCAGGGTTGACTGGGAGCTGCTCGCTACCGTTAGAAATAAGGAAACGATTTACATATGCGGAGCTGGACGTACACACACACGTAAGCGATTTGGCGAATACGTTCAGTGGAATCATGTTGACCAAGCGGCTCAACGACAAAGCATTATTTTTTGTTTGGGGAGCTTCGGGTTTCGCTATATCTAGTACGAGTTGTTTCTGCCTATTAGAAAGTGTATAGTATCAGAGGGTGCTGCCTGAAGCAATAAAAACGGTAGGGATTTTTTTTCGCTAAGTTTCGTGAGTATGCGGTTGCTGTACTGTTGTACATAGTAACAATTAAAATTCGTTTGGGCGCAATCGGAAATTAACCTTCCGCAACTTCAGGTTCACTTTGAAAACAAATAATTGTACTCCAAGCATTGTAACTATGACTTAAACTGAGCTAAGCAAGTTGATCACATTTCGAAAAAAGCAAGATCATTGTCTCAGTTTTTTTGGCCATTTTGGTCAGCATTTAATAACACTAACTTCTAAACGCCGCCATTAGATCGACCCGAAAATTCGTGATTTCACTAGAAACTGATTTATATTTTCTATGCATGTCAGACTATTTATGACCAAACAAAACATTACTATAGAGGCTGATTGTTAGAAATCGGGGTAGGGAGCTCAAGCGGATATCCGGAGACTCGCGCTTCACCTTCAGGCGCCGTCACCCCATCGATGACAATCGAGGAGAAATTTAAGTACACAAATAACAAGGCTATGCGGCCTGCTGTACGCCAAGACACGGCTACCATAACACGTTAGCGAGTAACGTTTACGTCTCGTAGAGGCGTCGACTCTCTTATGGGTTTTTCCGATTCCGTTTTCCTATATGTTTGGTAGTCATCGTTCTATGATAGCAGAGAAATGTTGAAATGAGCTACGCCTGTTTACACGTATGGATGTTGTACTCACAAACGGTGACCTTTCTTCCGTGATCATGTATATGCGTACATGATATTGGCTTACTGGTTAGTTTTAGGTAGGTGTAAAAAGGTTAAAACATTTTTTTTTATTTCACCAACTAAAGAAGCAAAGTTTTTACGGCCAATATGATTTTCATGCGAGCAGAATGTTAAGATCCGAAGACTGACTGCATCGAAGCACTTAGCAGAAAATTGATCAGAGCAGAAACAAGCACGATTGATCACTGGAGACCCGGTCGTATTGATTAACCTTGCTACAGGAAGCTTCGAGGCCTTCCGCCAAACTTGAATGTGAATCGCATAATGCCGTGACACCACCTTCATAAGCATATGCTGCATAAAAACAAGGCCACATTCCTGGTGAACTTGGGTTGTCAATACGAAAGTAGGCCGCATGCATAAGTTAAGGTAAGTTGGGGGACATAATAATAGTAAGCACAGTTATTTGTTAATTTCGCCAAACTTTTTTGTGACAACTTTCATTATATAAACAGGCGACTGCATATTTAATCCAGGGACAATACAAGCGGTACTGACTGTGGTGTGAACTTTTTCCACTGGCCACTATTTTCGTGCTTACTTTTGCCCTCGTCTCGGATTCAATCAATCAGTCAATCAATCAATCAATGATATGTCAGATGCGTCGATCTATGCGAAAGCGATTTGCTTATTTATATCGATAACCATAATCCACATAAATGGTCGGCTCCGGGTTCGTTGAGTCTGTCGAAAATCGCCGATCTTAGTTTCACATACCGGCTCGTATCTGTAAAGCTGCAGCATATTTCGTGTATATTTCTATCAAGAGTCGCGGAAGACAAAGGTCGCCTATAACTGAAATCTTGACGCTCTTCATCGCTGCCATCGATGGTTTTTATTATTTCACCGGTGGGATTTTTCTCGTAAAGGCGAAATGTTTTCAGCGTTAATACTACTCCTAATGCTTGTGACACACGTGAGGGCCTACGAATAGAGTTCATTACGAATAGAAAAAGGGTGGGAATATTTTTCACGAGGTAAATGTAGCAGGACGATAAGCCACAATTGGAGACCTAATCTAATAAGTTGAAAAAATGACTGATTGTCTCAAATTGGTATCGAACCCGATATTCGGAAATTGTGCGCCTGAAACAGTTAGGAAATCGTTCTTTACTATACTCATAAACGTATACACATCGCTAAATAAACGTGCCTCACTGCCGCATCGATCGGTAAAGCCTTTATCAACTCCGGCCATACTTCCGACAGAGAAACAGACGGACTGATACACGCAAACTGGAAAATTGAAATAGTTATTCATAGAACGTTCTGTGGCCCTAGTTGATACCGCGTTGAAGTGAGCTCTAGTGAGAAACATTTGCTTATTTAGTGACAGGAGTCGTATCGAAGAGGAGTTGCTCCTTTGATTCTTCTAACGAACCAGAAATATCCGCTAATTTATTCGCGCGTTCGGTCTGGCAGACTGGCAGCTTAGCTTTCCGTCGACTGGGTGCAACCTGTGTCTGCTCGCCTACCGACCCGCTGTCGTCGCCGATATCATTACTAATGCAAGAAATCGAGGTGCGCAGAGAAAACGGCATAGTAAAGAAATTCTAGAAGCATTAACTGTTGCTACGAGCGATAGAAAATGAGTTTACCATAGCTGGCATTTAACCTGCTAATTTAAGTTACAAAAAGTTACGCCAACCAAACGTTGGAGTATAGGTCATCTATCTTCACTACTATCAAGGATGCGACAGGTGCTTTGTATCCGTAGGTTTCTTAATGCTGCAGTTTGTTTGGCCTTGCTAAGGCCTCCCTTCGTCACTTTGAACCGAGACATATTCCTTAACTCGATTTTTTTCTCGTGGTAATTAAACCGTACCAAAAAATATCACATGTTCTTTATGAGGTCATTGACTTGTCGACTCACATGGCTGAGAATAAGAGTGCGTTGTGTGTCGATATCCCGCAATGAAATTTTAATGATCCAATCAATTATATCAGTAATCCATTGTCAATGTTACTATCAATGTTACCCTCTAAAGTTTTTCGTTCTACCACAAGTTTGTTTCGGGAAGTTGCGTAAGTACAAAGCGAACTTTACGAACAACGTCAAATTATGATTAATGAAAACCCGATCGAATTTGCTATTTTTGTGGAATCGTTCTCCAGCGCTTAACTTAAACGTTATTTGGAAGGAAACGACTTAGTTTTACATAAGTTGATATCGCTGACCGTAAAAGAACTTCCAAACGTTAGTAATGAATCGATAGCTAGCCATTCTGAAATTCAACACTTAGCCCAGGGCAAAATTATACTAAGCTATTACAAATAGTTTTTCTATATGCAAAAAACAACCATATTCTACGTTTCTCAGTTTTAGCTGCCAGGGTCTTCAAGGGAGTACAACGTATGAATGGTTGTCGGCAGGCCCATGTAGGGAAAACCATCTTGACAAATGACGTTCCAGTATCAAAGCAGACATTCTACCTAGCGGTTTCCTACGACATCCATGTCATTCGTTAGATCTGTGCATTTACAGGTATATGGCCTAATTGCGTTCTGTTGAGTAAACCGTTGCACTATATAATACAGAAAGTGGAAAAAAAGCGTCAACGACCGAATGTTACTGGATACAGATTCACGAGAGAACTACCTATAATTATACGTACGTGTACAGCAGATATGTTTCGAAGGCGCGCATAACGCCAATGCCACTTGATTAGAGAAAGAAACTGGACATCTAAACGACCCGGGTTAAGCTTACAGTGGTGGCAATCGTCGGGGGAAACGTCAAGTAGTAGGCTGTCGCCGTCATTCCACTGAACAATGTGCAAAAATCCCATAGACGACACTTATTATATCTAGTGAGGATGCTTTCTGCCGCTCCACCATCGATCAGCCGTCGGCGTATTTGGACAAGTTGATTTTTCTGGGCATCCTGTTCATAGAAATATGGCATTTGAGGCTTTTGGCCGTATTAGGTAGCCAGGTCAGACCCTGGCAGGGCAAGCCAATGCGGAGTAGTTTTCCCGCTATTGTTCCGCTAGTCACAACAGCTCAGCCAGGTGGCTAAGCAAATATATGCGCCTAAATGTAATCACAATGGTATATCCGTGACGTACAACTATAGGAAAGTCTAGCGAGGTCATTCAGTCAAATTATAATATATTAACTATGCACCTCAACCTCTATTCGATCGAATTGACATCGAGTTGCGGCACTCGTCACCTGTTGCTCGTTGCCGGCATATCAAAGCTTGCCTTATCTTGTAATGTTTCTATAGGTGAGCATTTTTATGCCAATTCATGAATATACCGCCATCGTTGTTTCAGCAAACGTATGCTGTGCTAAATCCTTCCAAGTGTTGACAGGCCAGCGCTCAGATCGTGGAAAGGAGGAAGTAGTCCCTATGTTTTTCTACAAAAATACACCATCAGTACCATGATGATAATGATGACATTGTGCTCCCGAGACTTTTTTGCCTTGACATCGTCGGGCCGTCTTCAACGAAATCGATACGTCTGCTCCGAAGCGGCGGATTGAGACCGAATGCGCCCATTATTTGATATTGATCTACGTACTTTGACAGGATAGGGGAGGCGGCATAGGTTTGCTCCCAGCGGCATTTGTTTTACGCCGGGGCTGGAAACGTGCCTTTTGGGGTTGTACTTTGGAGATATAGCCATAGGAGAACCTAGTTGCCGTTATAAAGACTATCAGAAAAAGCGATATGTCTAAATAGCTGTTGTTCTCTATGCTAGAAGCGACCGATGCCATTTCGGATACTCCGAGCAGATTTGTAGCAGTGAAAATAATTGAAGGAGGAATCAAATCAACGCGATTCGGAGCTTCTTTGTCGCTTTGAAAGAAGACCAAGAGGGGCGAGCATTCAGGTGATACCGAAACTCCCATTATTAAATAAAGATCTCTATATCTAAATGAGTATTCGATTAAACATTGTGTTAACAGGGAAAAATGTCAAGGCGCTCTCATTCGGAGAGTTTTCGATAAATTAGCGTGTATACCATTGTAGCCGTTTGGGTGCTAGTCTATTTGTAGCTAAGCAGTCCTCCCAGATGCTGAAACATCTTAGGTTCGCTCAGTGATTCATTGACAAAAGTGTTCATTCCGATACCAATATTTTTATTAGAAACACCAGTTATTCGAACGTGGCTAGAAGAATTTGTAGCTATGATCCTTCCTGACGTTAGACGTATCATGCATGTCGGGTGCTTTTCTCCGTCATAATTCAGCTGAAGATGAACCTGTAACCGTTACGGACCTTTGCCGCGCACCTGTGCCAACTGAACTTCTGTAAGATAGAAAAACTCAAGTAAGAAGATGTCGTCGCCACATTTCAATAATCTCGGTGCTCTAGTTCGTGTTTCTGACGTTCTGGGTGATCGCTGGGTGTTTGCTTGTTGAATAAATATACGCTGTACCCGATTGTCGGGGCGCGTGACAATGACGTTAGTGCTGACATTTAAATTGGATCTCCGGACGGCGAATAGATCGAGGGTGTGCTCTTGGGCCTAATTCTAACATTATAACAGCTCGCAGGACAAGGAACCCTCGACTACTTCTCGTACCCTACTCCCTCCGATAATCTGGTCACCTTTTTGATTGCTATTCGTTGATGTCGTTATGGTGCCGCTGAATTCGATCCGCAAATGAGTGTATTGTGCACGTTCCGAGTTCGGTCGCTGTCAACGATGTCACGATCCGAAAGCCCTTGCAGGGAAAACATCAATCCAACGCTCGTCTAGCCGTGTATTGTTTTTACCACTATTTGAAACGTTTAAGATGCCACTGTTTAATTCTGTTTTCAGTAGTGAAATCTTGTTCGATCGTATAGGATGTCGTGTTCCTTCAAACGAAGCCCAACGAGAAATTAGCAACGCGAATAACAACGTAACGTAGAACTCAAGTGTGCGTAGGGCATAAACAATGACAAAATTAACTGTTTAATTATGTTTCACTTCTCGTTACAGTAGTTTTCTGTCACCCGGGCAACGAATCTAGGGCAAAGCAGACGGCTAGCGACTAGATAAGTTGATCAACGTTTCTCAGTGTTGCGTTCATTTCAAGTTACAAAAATGGTGGTTGACGCAAATATATGAATGGAGGGGGCCACATAATTGAAACTACCATAACTAATCCTTTGGACTCTATACGACGCACTCGTCTCACTTTTGCGTTGAGTAACCGCTAGCGAATTCCTGTTCAAATGACGTAGCTTCTTCGGAGTGTCGTCAAATTTATTATATTAAGATTCAAGGTTGTTGTTAACCGTAATTCGATAAGGGCTTTATCAGTGCTCACAGATAAGGTGTGCTCGATGGATAGATTTAATTTGGAAGGCCCCAATAGAGCGAACGTGATTAGGACGTAACCCAGTAAAAAGAGTCCAAGCAAAGTTTTTTGATAGTGTGCAGGCTGATGTCATTAGAGTAGTATTATTTCTACGCAGAACTCCAATGTCTTCAGAGACCGGATAGCCAGGCATGGAGGTTGGGAAAGGCAGCGTAGTCCTGTCAAACTTAACTATAGCCGATAAGAGCGTCACACGAAGACACATACTGCTAGCTCACGTTCGATAGTCTAGTAAAAATCTATGATCAATATCGATGTATTACAGATTAGTACGATGTTCAACAATGATCGACTGTTGATTAAACGGGGGAAGATGTACTATATAAGATACCCATAGTCGAAATATTTTTACGACGAGATATTTTTTTTTTTTTTTTTTTTATTTATAAAAAACGAGACGTGCTCAAACATGTCGAATTATTTCGCCGTTGCCTCAAGTTTCGAATCAGGGATTGAATGGTGATGAATGGGGTAGCGTCATACGGGTGCTTGTCATGAGACGGACTTGTTCGCCCTAGGTCTCCCAAGGCAATTCAATTAAACGCGGGGCATTTCAATAGTGTGCAGTGGTGATCAGCGATAGATTTTGCGTGTCTCGTTCTGTTTCGAGTTGTATTAGAATGTACATCTAGATAGTACATCTAGTAGAATCTTCGTTTTTAGAGATTGGATTGGGTCCTGTATTTTTGCTTTACACCGTGTAATAGCGCACTATGTGGCGAACGCCAGTTGCAGATCCTACCCAGGCCTTTCTGACAATTGATTATGTTGTTAATGCCTCTAGATTCATGAATGATCGTATAACACTATATGCAGATGCGATTACTTAGTATATGAAAATAATTTTCGGCTGTGCACGAACTACTCGTGTCCGCTGGACTGACAATTACGGAAAATGCCATTTTTGTATGGTCTATTCCTTGTCCAGGCTCTATTTTAGGGATTAGGTAGCGAAAAAAAAGGCCCTGTTTGCGGCTTTATCATGAGTGCATATACGTGAAACTAATTACACATAAATCAATAGAGATGAATCTGTAATTATGTTTAAATGTTCGCCATGTTAGACGGTCT
Source organism: Varroa jacobsoni (assembly GCF_002532875.2). Taxonomy (NCBI): domain Eukaryota; kingdom Metazoa; phylum Arthropoda; class Arachnida; order Mesostigmata; family Varroidae; genus Varroa; species Varroa jacobsoni. The sequence goes on from NW_019213115.1 coordinate 65,059, forward strand.
CGGCTTAGAGGCTAAGAATTTCAAACATTTCGGACCCCACCTCACCCCCATCCCTTGGTGTTGTTTAACGTGAACTTTTGGCATTCATTATTAATTTTTCGATCAACTAATGGCACTCACAATAGAGATTCTGTGCGATGATGAACTTGAAAAATGATTGATGACGTGTTACTTCAGAGTGAACTCTACCGCTGCAAAAGTAACGGAAAGTACGAGGCAGAATGCCGATTGTATCCATATCGTCTATAAGCGATGGATAATGTCAGCACAAAATCAAAATTTTTTATTAAGTGTACACCACACAAATCTAGACTTTACAACAGTACAAATATCGGTTTAAAATGCAGTTTTGTTGTATTAAAAACAAACGTGTTAGCACGAGTACGGGGGAGCTTGTATTCCTATCAGCGAGTTCTACTGGCGGAAGAATTCGGCATAGCAAAACGAGATCAGGCCACGATATTCCTCTACTATTTTCCATTGATGAAGCCTTGATCATAATTAAATCTTTACCCTGTCTGCGGCTTAAGCAGGCGCGTGTGATATGGCATGCTTTTATCTATTAGGCCACGCCTCGCCCCCGGATTTGCTTCCTCTATGATAGCATTTAACTATTCAGACCATCAACTATTTTATTAGCCATCACTTACCATTCTCCTACCCCCCCCCCCCATTCTTATCCGTTTTTTGTCGTTGCTTTGCCTTCTTCACCGACGTGTGTTAGCAACAAAATGTCTGAACAACGTGTCGCTTAGACAGACGTTTTCATCCTTGGCGTAATGTTTTCTTAGCCTTCAGCAAACGCTTTCCCGCGCCCGCCCCTAGACGCTCACCATTGTCGTAAGAATCGCCTCTCGTACCCATCATTTTATCTATTTACCCACAATCTAATAATGCATCATTAGCACCAGTGGCAGCAACAGGAACAGCGTGTCTAGTAAACGCTGTAACAAGATGTGTCTTTTTTTGCCCCGATTGGAACAGAAAGATGCGCGAGAAGGTGGTTCTACCGTTGTTCGCTAGTGTTTGTGTCACGTTGACGCGCTAAACAACGCCTCTAGATCGCCATTTCTTAACGACAAGCTACCGCAAGAAAACTACTAATAATAATGAATGGCTGTTTTATAGTCCATGAGCGCATCGCGGCGTTAAACCCTGGTTTCTCTTGTAGAAAGTCAAAATGCGGCTGTTGAAAACCTACTTCTGTCCTCTTCCGACTCATAAGTAAAGCGGGCTCTTTTTCGAAAAGCAAACTTCTTTTGACAACTTAACAATAAATGGAAAACAGTAAATGTATTATTTACCAATTCATGTTGAGCGTTTAATGTTGATGAAGTGAATTAACCGAAAACAATTGAAAATTGTGTTTTAAAGGACACTGGGGAAGTTCCCGCGTTGCTTTGTTCCCCCCACCCCACTCCCTCTACTTTATGTCAATATGGTATATTCGTTTGTCTTATAGTGCTCCATTTATGTTTGGAAGTTCTGGTAAATACCGCCCTGTAAGTATGTGATTAATATTTAATTTGAAAAGGAACTTCAATGCAATTACCGGGTCCATTCGAATGGAATGGACCTGTAAAGACGATAGGGGGTAAGGTTCCGTGCTTTACGTTGTTCGTTTCTATTTTTCAGCAAAATTGTGGAAGTCGATGCGCATTACAGGATTATTTGCCATGTCCCACAAGTCTGCTAGAGAGAATAATTACATAGTATGGAAAAATACAAAAAAGAAATTATCTGCCTATCGATGTAAACCCAAAAGCCATCATTGATGGGTCTGCAGTAGTAGAACCTACGGATGGACCTTTCCCGATGCGTTAACTGTCACCCTGTGACTATGAGAAACAATACACATCTATGGTTAGGACGGATATCATCATGTGACGTTTTGATGACCTGGCAGGCACAAAAATTTAGGTATTCTAATACCAATAAAGCTATACTGAACAAAATCTAAGGGGTTTCTCTACAAGTGCAATATCTGCGTAAAGTTAGCCAGGTCAGGTCGATTCGGATTAGTGGACGCGAACGTATCCGACAAATATAGCCTGCTGTCAAATTTGCGGCCGTTGCAACATCATTACAAAGTGGCGTCCTGCTGAGACAAGCAGAGCTCACTGTTTTTTATTGCAGGAAATAAGTCTCATGATCGTTTTTTGGGTTGGTTAATCTCACACGTGATTTATCGATCGAATCATTTCGCTGAACTTAACAGTAGAAAAGTTGGGAGTCAGGTTGTATTTATGTCACCGTACGCGAAACATGGAGAACATTATAGTATGAAATTACGAAAATGAAAAGAATTAAAGTTTATTAATGTCATGAACCGCTATATGATGGGCTTTTTATTGTTACCGTGATCAGAAATGATACATGCTAGCATAGTTGTTGCCCTGTCGAAAGTATGGAAGTTGTACGAAAGTATGGAAAGCATTCTAACGCAAGACGAAGGAAACTTTTTGAAGGAAAAAACGTTCGTATATTTACTCGTTTGCCTCGTACTACCAATATAGCTTGCTTTTCTTTTATTTTTCAGCAAATTCACGAAATTTATATGTACTACCTGTATATTATATATACAATATATTAACTTCCCTTGTTCTACAGTCACCTGTCTTCTATTTAAGTTTCGTTGATTATTATGTTTAGGTTTGGCTATACTGTTACGAAATAAGCAAATGATTTGGTTTATTACTAGCTATAGATAACGATGGCAATTAGAAGAACGTTACATCGTGTATTGATGCCAACTTCTTTTACGGCCTGTCGACTTACTGCTACGCAGTTTACTGTTTCAGTATTCCAATACAATTCGCTATGCAAGATACACGTTTTCGTGATGTAACATTTTGCCGAAATAACTGTGATTAGTGCTCCTGTAACCCGTGCAAAATGGCTTGAAATTAAATTGAACTTACCACCCCACATATGTAGTTGACTACTTTGTCTGTCAAGAGAAATCGAACTTGTCTATTAACAGGGGCGCAGCGCAACTAAGCAGACACAGCGATGCATCAATCTCTAGAATTGATTGTAAAAGGCTATATGCCCCGTCTGCAGGAAGAGGCCTACATGTAGGCTTTCGACCCCTATGCCTACCAATTACACATATGTCGCCTTCATTACGTTCAGTAGAATCTGACCTCATGTAATCCCTTAACTATTCACCTGTTTGTTTCAAATAAGACTAAAAGAATCTCAATTCAGCTATTATTAGCAGCTTTCCATAAATGTGAACGGGAAATACTAGGCAGAATTTTCCTTTGAACTTCCCGTCCAGTTCGAAAAATTAGATGATACTGTCTTCATTCAGAGACGGGAACGTTCTCGTTTAAACATGACATTTCACGCACGTACCTTTTCCATAAAGAGAGCATGTTTTTTCCATGCTTTGATATTGGAAAGCCGCCGCCGCCGCCGCCGCCGCCGCCGCCACCGTCATTAACAATGATAAATCCCGTGTCTCTTAAAAAGCATTGTGGGTCCGATGCCACCTTTTGGACCGTTGTCTCAATCAATACGCATTTGCCCATTGGCAAATCTGTGAAATCGGTAAATAATACGTAGCTTTTTACTGTGCTCGATTCAGCACAAGCTTCTATTAATAACACATGTCACTGGCAATTAGCAGAAAACGTTACCACTGCCTTTCTATCAACTTGCATTGTCATGCAGTGCGACCAACAACATGGTCAATACGATATAGTTGATTCTTTAAGTGTCTGCCTTTAGACATAGCTTTTAGACTTCTTTCTCCTATTTGAATACCTCATTACCTGCTTTATACTTTTACTTTGGCTTTATACAGCGGATCAAAGAATGATAACATGGTTAACGCCAGCCGAGACACAGTGGTCCTTCTTCATCACTCACTAATGGTCCTGTTACGTAAGTCATGTAACTTTCATTAGACAAGGTAACATAGCTCTACGTTAAGTGTTAGGACACGTGGGACCTTTACCGGCTTTTCGTCGGCCACAGCATCGTAGTAGTCGTGTAACCTTGTCGTACGAAGTTTTTAATAAAGAAAACAGAACTGGGTGCTTGTATTAAGGTTTTCCAACTAGATCCCAAGGAAATAATGACCATGTTATTTGTGCTACAAATTATCAACCATCGTCGCGGCGTCATCAGACGTAGAGATGATCTATTGGTGAAACGGGAATGATATACACGTATCTATACTTTGTGTAAATACGTGGATATCATTGAGAAGCAGTTACTAGATATGATTTATAAGTGACGGTGTAGTTCTGCAAAAAGTTATTTTTTGTTTAAGCGCCTATCAATGGAGCCTCACAGGGTTTGCATAACTTTATATACAACCTTCTTTCTTATATATAAAATTATATATATACCTTAACTTTCTTAGGTTGGTGTTGAGGGGCGTACGATTCACACAGAGCACATACTGATTTTCAAATTCAAAAAACAAGGTTTTGTATGATATCCCTATGAGCAAGTTGCGACAAGGAAAATAGTTTCAGATAAACGTGACGTTTCTTTCATTTCGATTATCTTCTCTCTATTGAGACTGTATGAGTTCTCTAAAGCGTAGCTTACTTTCTGATCTAAAATTTCATCCAATGAAAAAACTCATTGGCATAATTGCGGTTACCAATGCGTACTTGTTTATCATACTATTTTGTCTACTTTCGTATGGATGTGACGTTTATCCACATAGAGGAAAGCGTTTACCAGACTGTCCCCTTTTTCTCTCCTGTGCATTTTTGTCGATACGTCGTCCTCTGTTTGGTATTCTCGTTGTTCGCCGGTTCCCCGTCGGATCATAGTTTCCGTCGCACTCAGACGGCTGCGCCATTTCTCCGTTTGGCCACTGATCAAATATTCAGACAGTTACGGACAAGTTCCATCAAAGCTTTTCGGCGGGGCTAAAACATACGACTCGTTGCGTATGGGAGCACGTCCGTTTAATGGCAACGTCGTTTATGGGCGAAAATGTAGATGGATCTACACCGTTGCCACTCCTATCGAGCATGCATATTCGTTCATACAACCATTATACTGTGGACTGTGACGCCGCAGTTGGGCTGCGCTGAGGGTGCGATACTCGTCAATGGCATGGAGAAAATGATGCCCAGCCCCAGGATCGTCTGGATCAGCTTGTTGTGCTACGTCGCATCGCACGCTGCAGTATCATCGAGGTGTTCTTATCAATTTATTGGTACCTTATTTATCAAGAATTGCAGTGTGCTACGGCTTATCAGATGCAGCTCCTTTGTAAATTAGAAAGCTTGGGTAAAATCGTAGACAAGATACTCGAAGATCCAGAGGGAGGATCTCAGTTGGTTACAACGCTGAACATCCGTCAGTTCGAAGAAGGAAGTTTGAAACTCGTGCAACGTATAAGTTAATGAATGTTTTATGTGCATGACTTGTGTTTTGTATGTTCCTGTTGATATCGAATGGAATATGACTTTTCGAAATGCTAATTTAACGTAAATGGTCGTCCTAGCTGAACACATTTTTACCAACAGAATCTTTTGGTTGCACTAAATAGATGTCTGAGTGCGACTTGTTTTTTTTTTTTCTTTAAATAGAGTTTGCCCCACTGGGCTTGAAAAAGAATAAATTGTTAATAATCGAAAAATATACGTTATTATAGTCATCATCTTATATAAAATTACTAACGTGTTTTTCCTCTGCTGCAATTCCTGCGGACCTCTATACATAACGCCTGTTCGCCTCCGTGTATGTGCCTGGTGGTTCTCGGGTATTGCTGTTTGTGTTTCCTTTTGTTTATTATATAATTTTGTATTTCAGATGAGCGTACAGGGCGGTGGGGGCACTGGGCCCTCGAATTCATTGAGCGGCGCTCTGAGCAGTCTTCCAGGGCTGAGCGCAGGCCACGGCCCGCACGGCCATCCTGGGGGGCAGCGACAACAGGGTCCTCACGGAACAATGATGCCCCTCGGACCTGCGCCGCTCGCCGTTCAGGGAGCTATGGTGCGACAATACACGAATAAAGCAAAACGATGTATGGATTTAGATACGATCATACACAGACACCCGAGCCGCCTCACGATTTCTGGCCTACAATTCATACAGAAACATACATATAATGTATATATACATATATTCATTCACTGGGTTGTCGAAGGGGTACTAACCGTTTTTCATAGTCCAAAGATGCCACTTTCATCCTGTAAATATCGAGGCAAAAGATGTTTCTCGTAGTAGTTGAACGATTACGGAGGAGGTTGATACAAGTGTTAGGAAAGCTGAGCAGGGCCAACACGTGAGTAGTCATAATATCGTCTAGCAGTTAAACATTTATCACTAGATAATTCCAAGGAAAATTCTGTGTGAAATAACTTACTTAATTATATTTCCATTCGTAATGAAATCGAGCCATTTCTAGGGCGGACACGGGTGATAAAACGTAAGTTACATACGACAACGATACGCGTATAAAAATAAAATTTAAGAAAATGTGCACTAAAAAAACCGCTCGTCACAATCTTTCTTCCAGATACCATAGAAGCTCTACAGTGGTAAAATTGATAGTAGTTAGCAGAAAAATGGCAGAGGATCATTGATCGAAATGGCGCATATGTAACTTAATGGTATTATAGCAAAGTATAAAAAATGTTTGCTTTAAAACGGGCAATGCTTTTTCGATAAGTCAATATGTTCAGATTCAGCATTGCCACAATTCAGTTACCACTAACATAAGCATTATGACCGCATTAAGGATTGTTATTAACCGAGACGACCGCCTGAACCAGGGAAGCTACAATACGACTCCCGCTGGCAACGCCTGCAGCCTAAATACGTATAGGTAACATTAACATAAACAAGCTAGCAAGCCTGTAACGTAGTGGCAATAAGAAAAAAATTAACACGTGTTTATCATAAAAAGGAATAGAAATATATAGATATGTTTGTTACAAGTCGAGTAGGAAATTTTAGAGGGGCTGCTAATACGTTTGAACCTTTGCAAAATATTTACCTTAAAAAACTTAAAGTCAAAGTTGGTGCACTAAATTAGCATTTCCTTTATAGAAGAAATTCTTGGATTGGTTTGCCCTATGCGAGAGCAAAAATCAGGCTACTTCACATGATTTCCATGACTGTTCGGTTGTTCAATCACGAGTAATCAGTCACTGTGGCATTAATACGGCCCAAGGAAGGCCTGCTCCCAGTAGAAATTAGGAGGTAAAATAGATGGGATAAGCGGGAAAGATTAGCTAGAAATGGGGTATGACAAGATACTTGACGTGTCCTAGGTGGCCGATCTGTCCTGGCTCAATTTCTACAACTTGGGTGGTGTCTGTGCAACAAGCCTGGTAAGCTTATCGGTTGCGTGTTACCCACACGACAGAAAGCTATCTATTATTATTATCATAATAATAATAATAATAATATTAATTGCAATCATATGCTCATCTTTGATCGGAGGGGACTTACTTGTACAATGACCCAACTCTAATTTGTAGAAATCCGCTTACATTCTAGTCATTATTCAGTGGGCTATGTTAACCTATTGGCCTCGATCGATGTCTTTAAGAATAGTTATCCTGTGATATTAAATCATCATACCCTTTACCGAGAGGTTTTTCGACAATTAATCCAAGTTTGATCCTAATAAAACAGTTTTTCTTTTTTTTTTTTGAACAATTTCGAATTTATGTTTCTTATTATTAATACTTGCTTAAAAAAATATTAACAATAACATAATGTTATCATCAAAATAAGTTTATCACGTTCCACTATTACAGTTCGTTGCTTAACTTTTTCTTATCGTCAACAAAAAAGTACCCATTACAAATTTGATTGATTAGAGAATTGTAAGTATTGATTTCGTTCCCTTTCTTTGTTCTATTTCCCTTCAAAGTTTCTCATTCATTATGTTGTTGTTCCATGGACTAACTCTGTTCGAACTTACGGTTCTAAGAACGTATCAGGTCTGGGCAAATCGCAGGACCTGTCAAGGCCTAGTTGTTATTACACATACAATTCTATCCGTAGTGATCCCGTGATGTACAGCCACCCACGTTAGCTTTCAGTTGTTGTTGACCCGCTAAGAATATGAACTTAGATACCTTATGGAGAAAGCATGGCCAGGCAATAACCTCGTTGCGTACGTACAAGCAAATGCGACGTACATTTATCAGGCCCTAGCTACACTCTATTTTGGTACGTAGAACGCATGCAGCTACTGATACATTGAGCAAATACCGCTTGGGCACCATGGCACTAGGTCAGATGTGGTGCTAAAATTGAAAATGTATTCAGAATATAATTGTGTTAAGTTATTCAATTAGAGACAAAATTACAACACATACACAACGCGGCTTCTTCTTGGATTTAGCGTACACTGGTCTGCCGTATCAGTCACAGCGAGGATGAATGTATAGGTTTTCTCTAAAGCTATGCAATTTGTATTAACTAGAGGCGTTTCACTGGATCCAGCTGAAAATACGTACGAAATGAGTAATTAGAGTGCTGTGACATACTATTTACGCGTCCGAGGTCTGATCTTTTAGCGTATCCCTGATAAGTCCGACAGCGTTCTGTTGTAGGGCCCTGATCAAACATACGAATCCTGCTTGACTGATACTGGCCTCCCCATGGAAACATCGAACTCGCTCATACCCGATTTTAATAAGTGCCTCTAAATTTTTCAATTAAAATCTGATAATGTTAAACAGAGCCGTAGAACTCAACGCTATTCATTCAACATTTACTTATCGTTACAGCCTTGGTTTTATCATACACTTGTATGAAGTTAGAATCGAACTTCTATGACAGTAATAAGTTATAGCAATAACAATATTTACCACGTCAAGATTTTAGGCAATAGTTTAAGGTAAGATGGCCCAGCTGTTTTAATTACTTAGACTTAGTATGTCATTCGACGTATTTCTCGTATAGGTTATCATAGCATGGTTAAATTTAGACTGGGGCAAAAAGGTTGGATATTCGGGACACTGAGGATCACATTACACCCGCTGCTAGTTTTATCCCATGTGTGTATCGCTATCATATTTGTATCACACAACAGCAACAGCTGCCGCAGCAACGACGGGGCAATTTGAAGTGGAGCACGGTGGGTGGGTGGGCATTGTCGAGTGACATTCGTCAAGGAAATAGGGCAGCTATATGTCGGGGATGTGCTGTTCGAAATCGCACGCTCAGGTAATATAATCCCCTGTACAAAGCGATTTGTGAAACGTTATAGAAGAGGCCGACTATTATCACCAGCGCCACACCGTCCAATATAGAAAACATTTCTCCTTCGGCCTTTGGCAAATTTGCAGTCACGTCATAGAACCACAACTCAATATGCACGTATTTTCCATGAGGATTCTGGAAATCGGGAAGAAAGAAGCCGACGAGTTACAACTGTTGTGATAACTGATCGTATTATATAGCTTTCTTCAAAAAATTATTAACGTAAATATCATTGTTTAATATATCGAGTGGTCCTCCTCCGTATTCCCAAACAGACAGAGTTCACAATTGAGCTAAGAGGATGACATCAGTTTTACTTTTGGCGCTTAACATTTTCACAATTTTAACATATGCATCTGATACATTACTTCAAATAAAGCCTACATCATTATTAAAAAGCCTACATGTATATATATATATATATATATACATATAGGCTTATATAGTATATGCATATATATTTTAGAGACTTGTTATATATATATAACAAGTCTCTAAAATTTTCCTACGTCGCCTTTTCGCGGCAGAGACTTCTTATCTGGTAATCTTTCCTTTCACCCACCCATTTTTCGTGGCCACTTCTTACAGGGCGTTCCACAACAACCTCAATCGCAACATCATCCCGGACAACAGTTACCCCCTCAGCAACAGGTGGTTGTCCATCAGCAGCAGCAATTGAAACGGGGCACTGGCCGACGACGAGCGTCTGATAACCAGGCTGCCTCGTCAGGTTCAGGTCCACCATCCGGTATTGGAGCAAGTTCTGCTTCTTCTGTTGAGGATGCGGGAGCGACACGAATGCTTGTGGCTTCGTTAGGTAGTGGACATTCCGGAGGCCACGGTGGCCATTTGGGTGGCCAGGCCGGCGCAGGTCCTTTGTCTGGTGCAGGTACCACAACCGCCGGAATAATGTCGAGCGCAAATAGCGCGGCTACTGCCTCGATGCAGGGATCTCAACTCAAGAAATGCCTCAACGAGAAGCATCGGAGAGAACAGGTTTGTTGATATAGTAGCGATGATGGGCGTCTTTGGCAGTTGCCGATCACGGTAGATCTAGGCTTTTGAAAATGTTTTATTAATTAGTTATGCGTAACCATCTTGATCCTAGTCAAATTATAAGTTTCATCATATCTGTATGCATATCCTATAGAACTGTAGTAAAGAGGATCTTTTTGCAGCCTGAATCCCCTGAGATATACAAGCTAGGCGAGAGGAGAATGTCAATTCCGGACTTGCTATGTTCTTCCTAACGAAAAGCCTCTAGAGAGAGAGAGAGAGAGAGAGAGAGAGAGAAAGAAAGGGGGAAGTTGGGTACGATGCAGTATATAGTTGTCAGTTGAGTATTTAATGTTTAGGCTACAACAACAGACCTTTTCTTGGTATTGTCGGACAGTTCATTAATGCGACTCCCCCGCCACGATCCTTCGTTCGCCCTTGATTGTGTCAGACTGATGATTAAGGACAGAAGGTTACGCGGGACGACGACGACTGCGCTGATTTTCATATTTATTGTATACAAATCCTATTAAAAGCAAAGCGAGCAACAGAAACCGGCCATTGACTGCAGCAAATACGTTATACGACACTTTACCTGTAGCGGGCCACTGCTGTGCTCTATCGGCTGCTATTGCCACTACAGTTAGGTTGAGCTATGATGTTCGAGGCGGGTAAAAAACTGACGACATTATCACTTATGGTCAGCATATTCGTACGAGTGTACGGCAATGACTCCATACGACTGCTTAACTGGGGGGTACGGCGATAATTCAGTTCAGGGGGGCAGAAACGTCAAGGGGAAACAATTTTCGCTTCTTGTCCTACAACCCCATGAGAAATTCATACTGGGTTTAGTTTGCTCTTACAAGGCGTTGGAAAAAAAGACGAACAATCTAAAAATATAATTATCATTCGCGTAACTTCTGAAAAGCGTTGGGTGCCCGTCTCACTATTGCCAACAGAATCGATAATGACAAACATTATTGGGGGCATAGTGTAAAGCGTTGATAAAAGCGGTTAACGCTAACGCAGCTATTTTTTTTAAGCTTGAGGAAAAAAATGTTTTTACTCTTTCTCTCGTATCATACTGTAGCAGCGTATTTGTTGAAAAAGAAAAGAAGCTTTCTTTAAGATATAATACGCCTCAACGCTATCAATATGAATACTAGAAATTCTCAAGCCCAACGCTTTCCCTTATGATTAGCCATGAGCAGCTAATACTTAGGTTAAGTTTGTGCTTAGAGTCCCCATACCCACTTAAACGTCATTTTTACCATTTGAGAGATTCGCCCGCTTCCTTCGCCTCGAGAGACGACGTCTCCTTGCACTACGACGGCAACGCTCTCATTGACTGTCGGGTCACACGCGGCCGCGAAATCCTGCAATAATCTGCTTAGATATGCTTGGCTCACTCGTTAACTCCGCTGATACACGCTTCAAGAAGGAGCATTTGCCGGAAACGGCGCGCTGTGCATACGTCTGGATTCATTGAGCGTCGCTCTCCGTAGTGTATAGTGGTTACGTAGTCATCGATCGATAATCGGGCCGATTTTGCCTCCAGTTCCGTACGAGATCGAAGGCCTCTGGAGGATCTGGTCAATTGTAGAAGGAAGTGTATGAGGCGGTGCGTGTTCTAGCTCTGATTCGTCAGAAGTTTTTACTTGTTGCTTTATGACACGACATATCGCATTGCAGTGTTCTATTTATGTTAACTACAGTAAATTAGCCATAACATGTCGCAGAGTTAATTATGACTGGGTCAGTTGTTATCTTCTTTTTAGCGTTGAAAAAAAATAACGTCGTCTTTATTCGTTCTATCTAAACAACTCCTACAGCTTATACGTTCTCGGATTAGGGAGTGTCACATAGATTTTTCTTATTGTACATGTCATATTGCATAGTTTGTTTAGGTTCAAGTAGCAACTGATAAAAGTTTATCATCTGGCCAAGGAGCTATACGACTGAATTGATATAGTTATTTGCTTTTTTCAACTTTATCCAGCTAACTTTAACTGGAGGGAACCTGCGCCATACAAATAGTTTGACATCGTTATATAGTGCTAAACAAACGTATAGCACGCTTGCCCCATTGCACGTATTGGCTATTTGTCAATATTTAAGGCGCTATAATTGTTTTCAGTCGTCTCGGTGAGGCGTTGAAGAGAAGCGGGCGTTCGCTACTGTTTGAGTGGATGGCCTTTACGAATGTTGAAATGTACAGAGTGTTGAGAAGAATTCAATAAATAAAATCATTGACGGAACACAGTACGACTATCGATCTTTTCCGTAAAAATAGTTATCAGTCAAATCAGAAAACCTGCGTTACAGACTCTTGTAGGATAACTTAGGCAGCGGGCATGGCTCGTTCGGGATTTGACACGCGGTAAATTCAACATAGTTATATAAGTTACAGTATGCCACCCATAGAAACTGCTAAGTATGATTATTTCGCACATTTGTACACATTATAAATAACTCCCATAGTCATTAAATGTGTTTATGGAACGTGATAATTAGCTGAATTTATCTCTTAATTATTTCATCGTCATCCTTTAGGAGAACATTTACCTCGAGGAGTTAGCCGAGCTGATCTCAAACGTTAGTGCTGAGTATGGGAACACCTCAGCGCCTGTTGGAGGAACGCCAGGCGTAAGTGGCGCGAATCCTTTATCTGTCAAACCCGACAAATGCGCGATCCTCCAGGAAACCGTTAATCATATTCGAAGACTTCAAAACGACCATGAATCCCTCGGAGGATCTTCACAACATGAACTGTCATTACAGGTAGGATGAATTTGATGACTCCGAAAGCCTCCGGTGCATCTATTATACACGTTTGCCACACCTCGCTGTTATCGATTTCTACAGGCTTCTGTCGGAATCTTTTCATGTTCCATCATCTATGTGCTCTCCACGTTTTCATCCGCTTTGACAAACATAGTTTCCTGTACCGCAATTTCTAGGGAAAATAACTCCAAACAATGATACAATTTAGGGGTAATACTTCCCGCTTTTTTCTGTCCGTAACTATTTCTTTACTTTTTTTTTTTTAATTTAAAATTTAAGCTGTTAGATTTTCGTTTCTACACTCTACATTATGAGTAATGTATACGATTTAACTGTCATCAGCTTGCCACCAAAGTAAATAGGCGTTCTATAAATGTTCTGTCAGATCGTTCCACATCTGCCAGCTAATATAGAATACTCTATTTCGCTAATTGTTTACGCATAATTGATTTCTTTATTTCCCTGCGAAGTGAGAGGGTCATTGCGTTCGTTTTCGTTTCACGAAACCCAGTTGGGATAATGATTTATTTATTATTTCTAGTCTTTTCCCAACCGGTTGGGTAACTCGTTCGCTGATCGCCCATCTTCAACGGGTCCCTCTTAAGCTTTCGCTATTACTGACCCTCGATATAGCAAATATATTATATAAGCCGCAAAGCAAATACATTAGACACGCGTATCTCTCCGCTTTCTGAATGCTTTCCTTACGATTGTTAAAACTGTGCAGCATTTCCATGGGTCTGTCTTTTTTCGTGCTGCAAGTCTACCTACATGTGTAAGTATACGCTACACGCGCTAACCTACCTCCCTGACAAAATATTGCTAGACTCTCGGAAATTCTTTCCCAGCTTCTCTCTTCAATGTTTTGCGGCGGAGTTCGCTAGCCGTCGTCATCGGTACCTTTAGCTCATCTCATCGACTCTCGGACCCTATCCGCCCCTCAAAAAAGGGCTTTGCCACTCGGGCACCCACCTTTTCTCTGGTGGTAATAGCCATACAAATAGTATGACCAGATAGCAGCATGTAGCCTTATAATATAGCTACTGCTAAAGCTCAGACGGGCAGCTGCAGCCTGCAGAAAGCAAAGCATCTCGTACAATTATAGCAACGCTACAATCAATAGCGGCTAGTACCGGGTTGTTCTCTGCGTGCTCAAATGAAGCCCATAACAAACTGAGCCACTGCAACCGACAATGAAGACCACGATCAGCTTCAAGCTGCTTCATCTTGCGGTTTGCTACCGTTTATGTTGACATAAACTGTAGTCGCCCTTCGCGTAAAGTGCTCGTGTAGCTGTTGACTTGCCGTTGTTGTTATTGTTGATTCTGATATTCTTGATATGAACGCTACAGCACGACAAAACCCGCCTATAAACCCTATGACAGTAGTTATCGTGCGGCTGTTCGACGGCGTACGTACATGCGTGCATATGCTAATCTTTCTTGAGCTATTGTACTCTTTGTGGCTCAGAAGATGCAAATGAAAGTTAGCGCCACGCTGAATGCCGCCGTCAGCGTTATTCTGTACAGGACAGAGTACGTAGCAATGCCTTCACTATTCGCGTACCGTCATGCCGATGTACTGCCACCGTTTAGAGACAAGCGTGTTCGTACTGAGCGAGCCACCGAATTCGTTTGGCGTTACTGTTACAGCTACTTTTGCCTATTTCTTATTTCAATGCCAGCCCTATTCACCGTAAGCCCGTGTGTTTTTCGTGTCTTTCGGCCGTGCTCCTTTAATATGTAAATTTGCTATGAAAGCGCTGTCTGTCTGTCTGGGTTAATCTGGGAAGCAACCTGCCTCAACGCAAGGAATGAACCTTCAGCAATGCAATTGTTGAGAAGCTGTCTACTGCCAGTTCAGATACAGCGCATCGGCGACAGATGCGGCCAAGCCGTTAAACCTCTACATTTACGGTCGCCAATACTGTCAGTCGCTAATGTACTCTGACTGGCGTTCTATAGTTCTGTCTTATCTTCTTTGTCTTCCTCTTGCCTTAGGACATTTTCTTTATCGTTCTATTCTTTGAGGTTTGAGTTTCCAGCGTTGGCCTTCGTTGACCTTGGTCGTGCTCTGCCTCCGGTTTGGCCTCCCTGCGGCCACCTGCGCCGAACCGCAGCCGACCAAAGCTGCAGACTTCTTTCGTAGCCCAGATGAGAACTCGCTATAGGCGATTGGACCAGCAATGTTGTTAACTTTCGCTAAGTGACAGACAGTTGGGAAAACTAAATGGATAACTAACCAGCGGGCCGTGCGTTCAAAGTCGTAGTGTCGATGACCTCTGAGCACGTCCGGCTATCAAATGGACGGTAGAAACCATAGCGAATAACTAGACTTTAACTAGCAACGCGGCTAAAACTAAGGTTCACAGGATAAAGGTAGAGGTTGTGCAGCTATGCAAATACGGGGAAGTATCTTTGATTTAACATTTATTTTGTGTCCTCACGGCTGTTCGCCTTTAGAACGTTTACACCGAAAGTCAAAACGGCTGTCTGATATGTTTGCTAAGTGGGTACTTTTGTGAATATTCACTACAATCAATGCTTGTATGATCAATTTTTCAGATCAACGAAATCTATGCCTTTGTCCCGTTGTAGTTTCGGGCGCATGTTAACGTTGGGTCATGCACGTATTTCCGAGAAACGCATTATTCCATGGATGAGACGTCTCGGAGCATCGGACTATTACTGATATGTAGTTCTCGTTCGAAGCATCTTCTGAGCGGCAGATACTCTGGCTCCCGGCAGGTTCGATCGTTGTGGTTGTTCTTGCCAAGAACGTATAGATGATGTACGTACATAGTACGCAAAGCCGAAGCATCGTTTCCCGGACCGGCAGCGTAATTTGCCCCGCTTTAACTAGTATGGTGCATACAGCCCAACTGTCATAGATACCCTCTTCACTATTATCGATATAAATATATAAAGACCGGAAACTACAGCTAGTTAGTTGCTTTGAGATACAGTAAATGAAACGCACGCGTCGCGCTGATCATAATAATTAAACAAAACTTTATCGTGCGTTGTCTCTTGGACCTAACTGTGCGTAGTAAGTAGCATACGATAGGCCGCTACCTATTTACTGGGCCTTAGCTGAGCTGTGGACACTGTCGCAACGTATAGAAAGAACACCGATGAAACGAAGCTGCTGATGACAAGGGTCGCAGGAGACGTGCACGCGACACATTCATATGCGGAGGATAGCAAAGCAGACAAATGAAACAGTAGTTCTGCAATGAAAGACATTATACGAATAGTGTAGTTGTCTTTAAACATAATTCTGTGATGTACGACCGTTTGGCCTAAAAAAATATCTCATTTCAAAATCCGTGTGCCTGTAACGCATACAGTGCGTTATAGAATCTCCGATAGTATACCGGCGGTACTGTAACATGCAACGCCGCACGATACCTGAGGCGTTATGCGGTGTATCTTTTAAGCCTGGCAAATGGTTTTACATGTGATGTAAAAAAATCCATGTGCTGCAAAATGTGTAACCATATGCCAGTTTATTTGGTCGGATCGTTGTAGGATAATAATTCATAATTTCATTTCATAAGATTCATAATTTCCGGCTTTCTCAGTTTTATTTAAAAAAGTCAAGAGTTTTTTCCATCTTCCGATCAAGTCCAAATAGACAGCAACGAAGGGGGCCCTGTAACGCCTCGTAACAGATCCTCGACAAATAATGGTGTGTCGCCATGTTGTTTATGTTCAGTGATTGACGACGCAGGCCGACAGTGCGCTTAGGGGTGGCTTTGTAATGTTGGTATGAGAAACAGCTACAAACAGTTTTCAATATCTTTCTCCCTTTTTCAAATACCTGAAGCTCGAATGAATTCTACGCGTGCATCACCTTACTAAATGTTTTTTTGTTGTAATGCGTGGCAAAATGCTTGAATTATCTATATATTATTCAAGGATTCGACGGACTCTTCTACACTTCTAGGCTCCAGCTGGAGCTAGTGCGCACACATCAACTTGCGTGCGCCCAGCATGATAAGAAATGGGGCCTTTTTAATTCAATTTTTTTAAGGGATGGCCTAGATTAAGTTAAAGTTTTTTTTTTTTTCTAAATTCCTCCCTAGAGTTGTGACCTAATGCTAAATAGATAACATCATGTGAGAACATGACATCTAAGCATTTAATGTAACATGTATGTATCAGATGGAAATGATGTATTGCACGTTTTTTCCTGTTTCAGGGCAACCAGGTGTCTTCATCAAAGGCCAACATACTCGGCGCTGATATCCTCGGTCCTTTAGTTCTTGAAGCACTCAATGCCTTTTTCCTTGTTATCAATTCTTTGGGGAATGTTAACTTTGTATCAGAGGTATGTATTACAAACGCGACATTTTTATTAGCTCCATTTTTTAGCTCAATAGAAAGTGTTTAATAAATGAATATATTTCTGTTAGTGCATTACGTTTTCATTCGAATCGCAGCTCTGTGGTGGATAATGTTTATCCAGCGGTCTTCTTGAATCATAAATGTTGATATGTGAATGGCGTGGCCGTTTTCAGAACGTGAACATGTTCCTCAATTGCGAGCCCGCGTCCCTTGAATCGAAGACCATCTACAGCCTCGTTCATCCCGCAGACCGGGCGCGATTCTCAAGCAATCTTTTACCTATACAGAGCACTGACACTCAACAGGTACGCGCTACTCATGCTTCCGCTTGAAGTCTGATTTTGAACCTATGTATACCGATCTCCTCAAATAAACATTTCCAGAATAATATGCGTTCTACTAAACTCCGCGCAACGGTGTCTACGCTCGGCATTTCAACACTAATCGATGACATTTATTTACTATTAATGCTTCTAGAAATCTTAATGCTGCATATCTTCGTTTGTCACAACCGTTCGAGGCCTCGCGACTTTGCCATATGTCTTGTATATCGTGTCCAGGACGTAACTGATCATATTGTTTATTCTTTCTGGTGATGATTGCAGCTATTGAATCCTCAGAAGACCCGATCATTTTTCTGCCGATTCAACACTAATGGTCCAGAGGACGATCCGCTAACGGCCGCTGACTCCGAACAGACACATAGCGTCATTGCTTTACCCAACAGTCACCAGAGTACGTGCCGCTTACATTGATAACAGAATTGACTTAAGGGAGCCAGAGAGCTGTCAGCTTGCTACTTGCAAGAATTGTTGTTATTTTAACGGGAAGTTTAGATTGATATAATGAATATAAAACATACAATATTCTGCCGTCTACTCACTGTGGTACGCTAGCACGTTACGATCTTGAATATAGTTGCTCAAAAACTAAGATGCTTACATAATAGTACCATTGGATAAAATGTCTTCCAACCCGCGGTTGAGTGAAAACGGTTTGAAGTAGCCTTAGATAATATTGCTCCCACCAAATGTGTTAATCATTTTACAATAGTCTGGAAGGTCACTATAATAATTTCCCGACAAAATGTTCAAGAACGTATCGAGTACTATTTACAGTTGTATCTTTCTGTCTAATATCCTGAAGCTTCTAATCCTCTTTCGTGCTCGTTAGTACGGGCTTTTCTTATTTTACTTTGAATAAGCAAAGGACAAAACGAAATTAACGCAAACACTTGTGTTTGTTACCTTTGCAGAGTCTTTTGTGAACATGCACGTTAGTGCTATTCTTACCCCAGCCGGGGGTAACGGCTCAGGCGTACCGCAAGGCAACTGTCTACTGTGTTTCGTCCGAAGGTTACCCAGCAACGAGTTGTTGCCCCAGTCGTCAAGCGGGGCACTCAATGACGGTTAGCAGACAAAGGAATTTTTACGTGACGCTAACGAGCTCTCTTTTAAAATTTCCCCTTTGTTTTGTTGATCCCTGGATTATCTCTAATTTCGTCATTACTTGTATGTGGTAAAAAAAAGTTACTCCAATCTAGAATAACACTTCAGATATCACAGCTATTAATTAAGAACTAGATCTCCCGAAGTAGCAAACCAATTATGTTATTGTTAGCTATAAATAAATATACCTGGTGAAGCAAAGAAAAACATGGAAAAAGACAGCGTTTTCAAGTTCGATTTCTCAGCTGAACTGGTCACTTGAGGAGCCGTTGTGTAGGAGTTTTTAAAAATGAAAATAATTTTCCAGTTACTTTTAGGCTCAAGCGACAATATTTAAAACTGAGCTTATTTCCAAGGCATGCCTAAATAATATAAAAAGCGTTAGTATGCATCATACGATGCGTGAAATAGAAGACATCGTGTTAACATATTTTTTCGTCATAGACTGACGACCTAAATAGCTCGGGAAGGCTGTTTGGAACTGCATATAGTCCTTACCAAAAACATCGAGGTTCAAGCCCAAAGTTTGTATATAACACATTTGCATAACATATGTGTACGTTACAGGAGTTAAAAAGGCCCTACCTGCAATAACTGGCTGCGGTACAATGCCGTCCAGTATAGGCTCAGTCGAACAGTTTACAACACGGCTTGATACCACAGGCAGAGTGGTAAGTGTCCCCGTTGCATTGCGCGCTAAATAAAAAAAAAATACGTAATTAATCTGCTATGCGTCATTTGCTACGGGTAAAATTTTGCACCGAAGTCAATATATGAAGCAAGTCTCCTGCGCAATGTGAACATGCGGAAAGCTCGACTGTTAGACTAAAACAGTGTGATAATCTTATATAAAAAGAGCTCATAATTAATAAGCTTTGTTTGGTCTTTAAAGATCGCAATAGATCTTTCAAATCTGAGTGCTGGATACGCTAATCTGCTCAAACACGGCGTTCCGGAGGGTCGACTATTAAAGGACGCCTGCGATACGCACGTTGACCGGGACAGACTCAATGACCACCTCAGCCAAACAATAGTAACAGGGGCACACACGTCATCAGTGTATGTTCTCCGACCTGGCGGACCGGAAAATCCGTCGATTCACGTACAAACCAAATCGAAGAAGTTCACGCCGTCTGCTAGAAATAACGAGACGGACTTCATTAACGCTGTACACTCCATAATCAAGGTGACTTATTGTTTGTGATGTTTTATTATCAATCGTGGATGGTATTCAAAAACGGATACAGTTAGAAAAAAATATTGATAGTTTTACTTGATCAGTCGTCAGATATAAGGAGCGCACTAGATTGATTAATGCTAAGAAACGTGGCATTAGTCGAAGGAAGGAAGGACCAGATTCAAAATCCATGCGTATCTCTTATGAGACGTTGTTTATCAGTCCTTCGTTAGGGCATATGTCTTTACCTTTAGTAAATCCTATAAAGAGTTACACCAAAAAGAACTGTCGTAACCCTGTTTCTTCTGTCTACATTATAGCGGGGTATATCCTATCTTTACCAAGGTAGATTTCTTCTAAAATCGTTCTCACATTATTAACTAGGATGTCCCGTCGACGCACGCAGACGAAATGGTTAATCCAGTTCGAAGTCACACGCCCCTAGGGGCAATAGTTGGTCCGCCCTCAGCGAACAACCCTAACCAAAGCAACACCACGCAAAACACTGGCAGTGGAGTAAAGACGCAATCCATGTCGACACAGCAAGGAACTACGTCCATCGCCCTTGGTAGTGCTGCGCCGCCAAAGCCACCCACGCCAGGCACGCCTGTACCTCATCTCGGTGGTCTCCCGCTTACGGGATTGGCCGGCAACGATGGAAACAATAATAGCCAGCAAGGCGTGGCCGCTGGGAATACCTTCAACATGGTGGGAATCGGCTCGAGTTCGGAGAAGCTGCGTAATCTATTGATACAGGGAAAGTCAGGTTCGTATACGCTGTGAATGTTACGGACATGTGGAGCACTTTACTTATAGGCAACGTATGTATTAAATTACAGCATCTTTTATTATAATATAATCCATGGTCCTCTCATGTTATATGTATATATATATATAACTAAGGAAAAACAAGATGCGTGTCCGACCTGCTAGGATGGTGACCTTGGCGTAGTACATGTGTGTGCAATGACGCGCAAGTACGTGCGCTTCAACTGAGTAGCTGGTGAGAGTGGCAGATCTTCATTGCTTCGAAACGGGATAAAAAGCTCTATTCAAAGGGGTTTGCCTTATTGCTCCGAAAGTACGGAGACGTAACTCTAAAACTTTTGCAAAGTTGACTTACAGCCGTTATCCTTGATAATATACCTGGGTAGCGTTATTTCACCATTGCCTCAAGGAGCTGCCTGGTTAGGTACTCTAAACGGGCGAATCAGGAGAATTTTTCCGGAAATTCGGAGTCCGGATTTTTGCGGAGAGAACAGTGCGCTGGTGGATAACACAGCTTTACCCATTCGATTCTTCCATTAAGACTTAGCCGAGTGATTTAATTCTGCGCTAACTTTTTAATTCTACTCTTAGGTCTAGCTTGTGATTTTCTTTCATCCTATTATTTAGGGTGCAACTCGAGTTCATCGCCATCGTTGGGAACGACAGTCGGCGGTCAGCAGCAGACCAACACAATCCTCAAGCAACTGCTGAACTCGTCCGGGGAGCCTGGACTTGACCAAGTGGTTGTTAAGCAGGAACATAAACTCAGCGTCATCCTTTCACGAAAGGTAGGGAAACAGGGAGGCCGCCTTCGATGCCAGTGTCCACAACACGGCCTCGACGACGTAACAAAGAAAAAATAGGTATATAATTTATATACAACTCTTCAAATGTCCCATAACAAGTGACCTCGGCCGTTTGGAATGGGTAGCGTTATTTGAACACTACTAAACGACATTGTTCAGCAGTGTCAGCGTACGGCCGCACACATATAGAAGACCTTCCGCATTGTCTAGTAGAATTGCAGTGTAATCTTTTTTAAAGAGATTTTATACGGGTTCTGTTTGCTTCTACCCAGAACCAACGCACGCGTCACCCACATCTATAATAGTCATCCGTATTGTTCCGTCCTGTGAAACTAAGTGTTTTCAGCTTTGCGGTTTCCAGGTTTCCAAGCGGTGCGTATTTCCGGATGCCGGTTTATATTTGACGTTGCCATCTACAGTTACGAATCGTATTACTTATCCGCTTTACGATTATCGAATGCATCATTTCGGTTTCTAGACTGGTTAAAACAGCAGTGAATCGTTGTCAAACGCGCCTATTTTCATTAGTTACCACTAGCAGTCATTGATCTTTTAAAACAAACGCTCGTCCGTTCCTGGGTTCGAAAGCACCAAACGTTCCAATATCGAGACGCATCAGAGTATCTACTCAGAACGTTCGTTCTTAAGATCACCTTCACGTCTTTATAACTGTTGCGGTGTTATTCGGCCTCACTCGTATATTATCCCAGTGCCCTTCTCACCGGTCTGTTCAAGTTGAATCCAACGCATACAGTACGGGCACTACGACTATGGCCCGTCTGCGTGTTCCAGCAATTAATATAAACATCTTCCATTATTCGATGGATAACTTTTAGAGGCGGGTTGGCCAGTATCTTGATATGTATTCTAAAAAATACACACTAATCGTCATAGTGCTTTCTTCCGCTAGCTTCTATTAGATGGTCGTGCTAGAATCATGTTGTTCTATTATTTTTTTTCTCCCAAATGTCTGAATATACGATTATTGTGGCGGTGTTATCATTGATAGTTACTTGACATAAAGGCTTGTTCAGTCAGCAATTCGAGGACCCCGCTTCCGGTGGATACACTAAGCAAGTACAAATATCGCTGGCCGTACACGTTATGTCTGGCGCAGTGGAACTCGTCGTTAACTTTTAGATTGAAATCTCTGCATAGATTGCATGCATCGGCGTTCGGTGTGGCATGACAAAAGAACAAAATTAAATGCTAGAATGGGCTTGGTGAGATTTTTCAAGCTTCACCGAGCAGCTGGGAAGTGCGAAGTTCACTACTAAAGAGTGCTCGCTATATTTGCACTGAATTGTTCTTGTTATTTTTCTCTGCGTTCACCTCGTAATGTCCGACTCGTCATCGTGGCGCTGGATTGGCCATGCTCAGGTCGGTGAGAGTCCTCTGTTGGATGGAACGCAGCCAGCAAAACGCATCAAGACGGAGGGTGGACCGAAGGCGCACCTCGCCGGCCAAAATCCCATGCTGGCCTCGATGCTAGCACAGACCCCGCGACCCGTCGCCAACGTGCCTACGTCGATCGCTAACGCAATCGTCTCCCAGATCCCCCAGGATCGGCTACCGAAGAACCTCGAGAAGAAACTCCTGCCCACCCCAGCGCCGCCGCCGACCTCACAGAGCGGCAACGGTCAGAACGGAGGTCAGGGCGTTTCTCAGGGTCTTGGAGCAAGCACAAGTCCAACAACTTCCACATCATCAACAGTCAATCCTCACGCGCACATATCCATGACACTGGGCAGTCACGGTAAGTGCCGCATGCTTTCTTACGTATCCCGTGGAACTGGACCTAGTCTATGCATTCATCACATACATGCATTCGACTAGTAACCGCATATATTTCTGTAAATCGCGATGAAGAAACATTGCTTTATTTGTAGCACGCATATCTTGATTGTCTTGCACATATCGCTTCAGCCCTGCTATATCGACATTGATCTAAGGTTTCTTTTATGGTAGGCGTTTGTTCTTCACACTGCTTTCATTTTTGTATTCTTGCAGCTCCTATAAGTTCGTCCAGCGGAGGCAGTAGTGCAGGCGGCGGAGTCACGAGTCCTACTGCGCTTTTTGGTCCTCCCATGTCGGTTGCTGGAGCTAGCGGTCCTGCCGTTAGCGCCGTAGGCACCGGATCCTTAGTGGATCCCGGCAGCGGGCCAGTCGATCCACTGTTGTCCCAGATTCTCGATGAGGTTTGGACGCTAGAGGAGGAGCTGAAGTATGGACCGTCTCCTTCACCGTCACCAAGTCACGCTCCACACACGCCTCATGGTCCACCGACGCCACATACGCCTCAGCCCACGACGCCCACCGCACTCAATCCGCCCGGCACACCACAGCCTTCTAGTCCACTAATGGACCCCACAGCGACACCGGTTACAGCCACGACGAACCCCGCTCAACAACAACAACAACAACAACAACAACAACAGGTGGATTAAACAATAAGTTTTTTCTTTTTCTAAGGGATTTTGCGCTTGTCCAACTACAGCTTTTATAAGAACTCGTGTTGAGTATTACTTTAACATTGGTCTACTCGCGAATTAGGCCTCGGTGTATAAGACGTTAGAACAGCTCTCCTATGTAAGATTATTAACAGAAATACACCGATCGTTTGTCTCTTTGTCGATGTGATGCTACTTTTGACCTTCAGAACCTGTTAAATATAAATCCGCACAGCAATAGCAGCACGGTACCAGTCAGCGGGACAACAGGGGGCAACCTAGGTGGTCCCTTGGGTGCAACAAGGGCTAGCCTCGTGTCTCCTCTAAGTATTCCGCCTTCACAGTCACCCGGCCCTCAGGCAGCGTTACAGAGTCTTCTATCTTCACCAGCACCTTCACCGCGGCATCCAGGCAGTCAAGGTGGCTGTATCAGTATCCGCAGTCCTGTCCACACACCTCAGGGAGGCGGAGGCGGTATATCCGCCCCAAGTCCCCTTGCCGCTCATACGCCGACTCAGGACAATACCGACACACATTCCAATCCGCGTAGGTGTAATGCAAATAAAGTATAGACAATATTTGCTTACAGCGAAAAATTAATTATAGGGCTAATTTACTTCTAAAACATTCGAACCGATTGTTGCCGCTTTCTCTTTTACAGAGAGCTCATACGGTCTTAGCAAAAAAGCTTGGATTTAATTAAATGATTATTAATTTCTTCATTTATATTGTTACTTATCAAATACAAAGCCAATAGTATAATCATAACAATTTGCAATATTTCCTCTTTGGAAAAAATAACTACTTTCAGCCTCGGTGATGTCGATCGCATCTCCTCCGAGCGTCCCTATAGGTGGCGGGGTGTCTCCACCACTTCCTTCATTACCGCCCAGTCAACAGCAGCAGCAGCAGCAACAGGTCATGCTGCAGCTGCAACAACAACAACAACAACAACAGCAACAACAACAGCTTTTACAACAACAGCCCTCAATCCAGCAACAGAATCAGGAGGATACAACATTACTGCAGAAGATACTCGACGATCTCGAAGACGTCCGGACACCAGCGGCTCCGCTAATGGGTGGAGTAGACGCGAAACAGGCCATCTCGGCCATCCAAAGGCAGCTCATGAGCTTTGAGAGCAACGCCCAAACTATAACACTAAGCAATCGTCCTTTGCCAGTCCAGTCGCCAATGCAGCAGCAGCAGCAGCAGCAGCCGCAGCAGCAACAACAGCAGCAGCAGCAGCAGCAGCAACAACAGCAGAGCGGCCAGAAATCACCACATCTGCTAGTGCATTCGATGGGAAGCGGCACGACTCCACAGCAGCATCAACAGCTGCAGCTCCAGCCGGGTCAACAGCAACAGCAGCATGGCCTCCTCATAAAACAGCAACAACAACAACAACAGCAGCAACAGCAGCAGCAGCAGCAGCAGCAGCAGCAGCTGAAGATGACTGGAGGCTCGACGACGTCAATGCAACAACAAGTATGATTTTATACGAATATGCAGATATCAAATGAAAATCGCCTATATTGTTCGAGCAAATTTTTAGATTATTGACGTTATACGGTGTTATACGTTATAGTAAGGTTTACTGTGAAGTGTACATACGTTCCCTTGAGTAGTTGTTGCATTGTTAGTTGCAGAGACGGATCGACGTTGAATGAACTTGCATCCTGTTTAGATGTCGCCATTGTCGCCATACTGGAATCGCTAATTAAAAGATCCCTCTGTTCATTTTAACCCTATTCGATGCTGTTCGATTTCTGTTTTTTCTAGATGGCGCCTCGTATAGGCGGCTATAGTCAGCAACAAATGACTCAAGTCGGAAGCCAGTTACCTTCGCCATTGTTGCGCGCCCAGCTGCGTACAATCGCTGCTCAACAGGGGCAACTTACAAATAGCCAGATGGTGACAACAGGTCAACAGCAAATTATTACAGGCGGGTTGCCTACCGTTTCGACCGCGAACTTTCAACTGCAGCAGCAGCAGCAACAACAGCTTCATCAACGGACCAAATTTCTCGAGACGCAGCAGATGCGCTTACTAACCAACCAACAAAATCAACATATTTCCGGTCAAAATCATGGGAACAGCCAGCATCACCAACAAGCGTTATTGCACATTCAACAACAGCCCGGGGTACAACAGCAGCAACAATTAGCCACTGTTCAACAATCGTTACAACAACAACAGCAACAGCAGCAGCAACAACAGCAGCAGCAGCAGCAATCATTAGCTAGCCAACAGGGGCAAATGCAACTTCCGAACGTCAATGACGTGGTACGTTATTCTCAAACGTTTGGCCTTTTGTGAGTTTGACAAGATCGTCGTGTGACTGAGAAAGCGCTAATGCGTTTCACTGGTGTGTGCGCTTCTTTATGCAGTAGTACTGAAGTTCCACTTCGAATATTCATGGAAGATGAATCACCAGTCTCGATAATAGTTTTGGATGGTACTACCGGTGTATATGACCATGATAAACATGACAGATACAGTCTTTTTTTTCCAGTTCAGAGTTCTTGACTGCTACGAATGAAGACTTACGAGTGTTTTATGGTGGTAGATTATAGAACTTGACCTAATGAATGACACGATACTCCCTATACGTTTGGCTTTTTTTTCTTGATCTCCTCCGTGCTAATTTGGATACTTGCGTGTCATTTGTCTACGATTTTCCTCTATCAGGTTCCTCCTCCAAACGTCAGTTTGCAACCTGCAGCTAAATGGCAAAGTGTGGGTGTAAATGTCGGTGTAGGGGGTCTCGGACCTGGCCCTCGAATGGGTCCCAGTGGTGTAGGACCAGCCGCCGCCTCGCATTTGCGAGGTTCGGCACAGCCCCAGGCTTTACAATATCCTCAAGGACCATTGCAGTGAGATAGGAAATGGAATGACGACACGAGACAGGCTACAGCTTCGAAGGGCGGTGGCAAAGGACAGACTCAAAACAAGCGTAACGTGATTGACTGTTGAAACATCAAACTCTGTTAGAGTGGGTGCGCTCGTGCAGAAGGTGGACCTCGAAATGCGCTAACATATAATCTGATCATGTTTTGTTTCTGTGGAGGCGACGACCTGCCTAAAGAGTAAGTAACCGCGATTGCAGGCGAGATATAGCGGCAGAAGAGTGATAGAGAACGAAGCAACAATGCCAATACTTAAGTATACCGAAATTGTGTATGAAGAATAAGAAAAACTTGAGAAATATTTAGAGAAGCATAGGCATACAATTTCTAGACATATGGCAGGATATGGTAGTACATGTATAGTGTGCTATACTTTGTAAGTACGTGGCTTCAGTCGGTGGATCGCAAAGGGACGGAGACCTTCATCGTCAGATTCCCTTCTGAGGTTACCCTAACGGCGAAGAGCTGACACCTTTGCAGCCGTTAGAGGCGTTCTATATCTATAATGGAGGTTGAAGAATAATGAATGAAGTCTGCAGGTAATAAGAAAAAGAAAAAAGAAAACCTTTGAATTCCTTTTATAAAGATGACAGGTTTGCAGAAGGATAGCTACACTGTATATTTCCGCCGGCAGCATCCCCAATCGACGATAATCCCAAATCCCGTTTCCGTAAACATACGAGGCTGGTATATTTTTAAACAGAGGATTTTACGAGTGACAAGGGCGGCTACAACAAATCCAGAAACAGCCAGGTGACCGCGGCCTGGATAAGTAACCTTGGACAACAACTCGAAGACCAGCTTTGTTCCACTCCCTTTGGTGACTCACGAAGCGCTAATTAATGTTGATCGATGACAGCATCTAGTGCAGGTGACAGTGATTCTTTTAGATTTGTGGAATTCACAAAAACGGCGGACGGGGGAGTGGACTAATACTAGCTAGAGATAGAAGGTTGAGAAGAAGAAAAATAGAGAGACAGGACGACAATTAAGATGAAAATGCATATACATACTTATATATATATATATATATACACATATATACATATATATATATATATAAAAATAGGTAGAAGTCTATTATTGATTATATAATGATGACGATGATCTATTACCTACCTAGTGTACGATTATTAAATGGAGGTAAATACACGGAGGTGAATGTAAATGATGGCGCACGTTTTGACGACGGCAACAATGGATGGATTCTGTATAGTTTGCGTAAATCGAGATAAAAGTGGAGGCTATTTGTTGTTCTTGTTGTTCGTATATGGTACTGTACGTGTGTGCGTATATAATGTATGTAAAACATATATTCATAAGGATGATGATGATGATAATTATTATAATCATAATAATGTTATTAGGAAGTAATAGCAATGAGAAGAATTCTTATGATGGTGGACGGAAGCTATATACATTATTGATGCGCTATATTGATGATATTATCAACAATGATGATACGAGTTGCAAAAGAAGGCGCGCTTAGGCTAAAGAAAAAGCTGAGGATTGCAGAAAAGAAGATAGAATGACCATTGAGCGGAATATCCATAAAGGGTAATAGCGCTAACTAATCTGGGAAAAATCTACGTGGTAATCTACTTCCCCTCTTCGTTACTGGATTCCGCTCGATCGTTCTAGCGATGATAAAGCGGGCGTTTGAACAATGGCTGACTACAATTATACATATACAGTATATTAAAAAGAAGAGTATATCCATCTATATTTGTATGCGCGTTCGTGTCGGGTCGTCGACGGATGACTCGCCCTTCTGGGAATGCTATGATAAATATTCATTCGTCAGACACAAGGCGACGCAATGGGGATGTTTGGCTCGCCGACCCACGCGACGTTGATTTAGTGAACGATGACCGTTTTGCTAACTGTGTTGTTGATCCTGTTATTGCTACTGGGTTGCCTTTTTTGTGGGGTTGTATTTGTCATCGGGTGTTACATTTTAGTGGAATTCAGAACAGACGAGCTTCGATGGACACACATATTCACAAGCGGAAACACTTAAAGTACTGCAAACAAAAAAATATCGAAAAATTTTATGAATTTCTCTGTAGAACTCGACATTATCTTTAAGAGCGGTAGGAGAAAACTGGCCTTTTCATTGCGCCCTTTACCTTCTGATCGACCAACGAGTAGGTGCGAGTTCTTTTCGATTGATGAACGTATTAGGAAAGAACGGAGTTCAAGCTATGACTCGGGAACTGGTCATCTTTTACAGCTAGGATGCTTACATACATTGCATTGTATGTATCGAGCCTTTGAGAGTGTGTCTGGTATAATTTGTCCCTTAGAATGCGCCCCTAGGCGGATCTGCGTGTCCATTCGCGTATGTACGTGTTTGTATGTATGCATACTGAACGGAACAATTGGTGTTGTTGTTGTTGTTGTTGTTGAAGAGGCACTATTAACGTGTGTTGGTGATGTGATTATTATATTTGGGCATATGGTTAATATAATAACTGTAATAGTAGCTAAGTACATTATATTCCGAACACTATAATTATCATTATTATATAGCCAAAATATCATAATTTTGTTATGCATATATCGTTGTTGCTATATCACCGTTGTTACTACAGATGTTGTTGTTGCTATTGTTATTGAACTTTTGCTATTATTGATCGACCACAACAATTGCGTGTACAATTGAATTCAATAACGTAACTAAGTTTCGTCTAGAGAAGCTTCTATCCTAGCGAGCGGTGCCTCCCTCGGATAGCAGACGAAAGGACTTTACGTTTTCGAAATACTCGGCTGGCATCTCCCTTTTATCTCAATATGATCCAACGTCTTCTTCGAATGTTCATGACACCTTCCTGAATAATAACATTTAGAAGAACTTAGAAATCTTACGCCCTTAGCATTGCCTCTCTTCAGAACCAAAACATTCAACACCTTAAAAATAGCTGGCCGCTGCTGCTTTTTTTAATCAACAAACGAAATCTTTAACTTCGTTACGAAGTGTACGACACGCATGTATATATGTGTATACGGAACATGCATAGCTAGTAGAGTGTATACCATCTGATTATATATTAGTAATAAATGGACTGATGAACTTCCGATGTTCATTTGGGTTGAGAGGTAAGAATCACGACCCATTTTTGGGTTAGGGGGCATACATATGTGTATGTATGTATGTATGTATGTATGAAGTTCGTATATACTGAAGATCCGACAGAGTAAAGTATATGAGTGAATGTTTGTTGTGTATCGTGAATGCAGCCGCTTGTGGCGATCGAATGATCTCTCGTTCTGAAGTGAGATGATTCTGTTCTGATATTACATCAACTTCGTAACTCACGGCCTACCTATGAGGATCATGGTGTAGACGAGTTTGTTTCTTGTTTTCAAAATGTTAAATTGTATTAATCGAATTAGAAAAAAGAATCATTCTTTCAATAGCTACTAGTGGTACTAAACGATTGGCATCTATCCAATAACTTCTAACAGAGTTTTTTTTTTTGTTGATATTATGGCTTCGCCCCAAAATCGCTTTGGGTGATTTAAAGGCTTAAGGAAAATTCAAGATTGAGTGTAGATTGGCAAGGAGTTATAACTACTTCCTTTCAATTTTCATATGCGTCGTACTTGCCAATTTGTCAGCGAGAATCATCTCTGTTCAGTTGACCTCTATTATTACGGTGTTTACTTTTCATGAATCGCGGTCAGTGTCATAAGAAGCCCCCAGGGCTTCGATAAAGATGAGTATCGTAGCGATATAGTACAGCGCAATGGGTGTCTTCTTGGTTGATAAACTTTTATATTGATTCATCCTGCTTCGGATTCGACTCAGATAGAGTATGCTACGGATTAACATTGTTGTAAAAGGATGTTGGTCTCTCTATGATAAACTTCAATTTTTCCGCAATACCCGATAAGCGGCAAGAAACAATGACCAATCGTCTGCTCCCAACCACTAATCCGCTTCGTGTCCACAAATGAAAGATGAAGTAGATGATTACCAGAAGTATGGTCAGCGGGAAAAAGTCGAGCTGATGCCAGGTTCTGCGCTAGACTACGATAACAGCAGGTCACCGAAGGACCTACGCAGTCCGCTGATTTTAATACCTTCTCTAGCGACCCGATGACAAAAGGCATTTCAGGTTTAGTGACATTATCAGCAACACAGTTTTACAATTTGTGTATGTCTAGGCGCAATATTCGCATGTGCATATGGGTACCGGGAACGAATCAAGTTTACACTAAAAGATCACTATCTAAGTTTCACGCCACGCCGTACTAGATACTAGACCGGCCGCCTCTCCACTCCTCCTCTTTGTATATATATATATATATATATATATATATATATAAAGTGACACTAAACACAGACAAGCAAAACTCTACAATCCAACCATCTATGGTTAGTTTGCGAGTGGTAGAACGCAATGGACATATTTTTCATAAAATAGAAAGTAGATAAAGCTTTATCTATTTTTACGTGTACATTGAAATTGATTGTATTTTAAAACTAATCCTAATATTATTGGGTGGTGACTGTGGCTAGCCGTAGTATAGGAAATATCTGGAAATGGTCATTGCTAGAATAGATGGAAATGTGTCATGTTAAGATTCACTTTAGAACTATTAAAACTACGACGATAGCATAGCTTGGGCAGCACACACTGGAATGGTTGGATATCGTTATCCTTTTACCATATGCCACCTTGTAAAAGAAGGATCCTACACCTGCTTGTACGCTGTCCGTTTAGGCCAGATGATCAAGTAATGATGACAATGAAGTTTGTTGATTTGTGGTACAATGCGTGGACTTAACAATGAACGATCATACAATGACTACCGTCCCAATCTCTTGCTGTTAATCCAATCAATTCCATACAAACTAACGGATCCTTACCACACTGACATCGCTTACCTTTTTTATGCATGTTTCCTAAGGGCATATATGTTTTGCCTAGATAGGCTATTATCCTCATTCGGGCTGAAAAATCGAAGAAGAACTAAATTGTGACTTTAAGCACACCTCGCAAAAAAGTATATGCTTAAAGTAAGAACCCTTGCTTACAGCTCATTTTCCGTATGCTAGCGACGAGTGAGAATTAACCTTTATATAATAGCTGCGACTGTTTCCTACGAGATGGTATTTTGTCATAATGTGCAATTACCTTGTAATAGATGATTGCCGGCCATTGAAAATAGAGCTAACAATACGAAAATAACGTTTACCATGAAAAAGCAACTGAGAAGAAAGCTTACATATTGCATTAGAAAAAAACAACTAAAGTTTCACTTTATTCAGATTTGCCCCACGATCTATTGCAACATGTATTATGCTTGGTGGATGCTAGAACTGCCAATTCTATATTATTTTCTTGATAATTTATCCCGGTTCGTTCGTGTAGAAACTAGTTGATGTTCCGATATGCCTTTTATTAGCGTGTGCGTCCGTTGCTTCTTGACCAGTACGTTTATAGTGAAAAGATTCTAATTCTGAGTTTTTGTCACTGGAAGCCCTCGATTGGCCATCGAAAATGCCCGTACAAAATGGAGCCATGAGTTACCCAACAACATCGTGTAACCGACTTAAGCATATCAGTGTTTTTTTTTTTTATTTTACTTATACTTGGCTTCATTTAGAATACATCTAGAAACAAAAATTCGTGTTTTACCATGCTAACTTACCATTGCTAAATCATAAATTTATTCGCACTGAAACCTTCTATGACGTAAGATTCACTGGTACGTACGTACCATCATTTTCTACCTACTCGAGTACGTAGAAACAGTAATTTGAAATGGTATCATCACAATGCTTTCGGCGTAGCGCGACATTTTTTGCTCTCGAGATTTCCCATAAAAATAACTTTTTAGCACTGCCGCCTGTTCATTAATCTGATCTTTTTTGTTTTTGCCTGCCAAACCGCTACATGCCAACGTGCACTGCTGTCATTGAAAGTACGTGAATCACGTATAGATCAATGATACTTGTCAGCTTTCGATATTTGTGCTGTGGATGAGCTTAGCCTTTATGATAAGTGAAGTAGGTGCGTAAGCATATCCCAAAGTGCCTACGGCAGAACGCTCGGCGAGGCAAGCGAATCCTCAGGAAGACCATCGCTGTACAGAAATCTATTTCATTTTTCATACCTAACGATCGATATAGAGATCGAAATTAATCGTACGTCCGACGTGCGTTACGTTTGGTACCGGTCGATGAACTTTGTCGTATAATAAAGTTCGCATAATATAGATACAGGTAGATATGGATAATTAGTGCTACCGTCAAGAGCGTAAATGGTGTTGTAATGTTTTTCTTCAGGATTGGTACACATAGAAGGCGCTTATTCTTATATGTGTACAATTATCTTATCATGCCTACTTACAGCGATTCTGTTTCACTAATTTTTTTTTTTGCTAAATAGAAGATCCGGGAACGGAATAGAGCGTAGAACGAGGCCACAGTCAAATCGCCAACTTCAAGTTGTCCCCCATTCCCTGACTTTCGGCAGCAGGGGCAACTACGAATCTCCCGTTGGGTTTGCCAGACACAAATTGCAATGAATACACACAGACAAACACACACACACACACACCCGCACATGTCCATATGGAAACGAGGACTTAATTACACACTACACGTGATGCACAAATACGAAGACAGGCTAATACCAGCTAGGCATATGAATAGACATTGACGAAGGCACTTGCCTAGGCGTGTGCCTAGGTCATTGTGTGATGAAAATGATTCTATGCTGACGTCTGATAGTAACACTTTGAAAAAAAGTAGTAATTATTATTGTAGTTATAAAAATATGATGATCGTAAACATATAGAAGAAGTTATTTTTGCCGATATATGGTTTTTCTTAGTGTCGACTATTATATCGTGGCAATGATGATTGGAACTTGTACTAATACGTCTATTTTAATTATTGCTACCACGTCTGCTGTGCTTATTGACTGTTATCATCGGAACAATGGAAACGCTGATTCTACAGGGGCGATTGCATATGTCTGGACAGCTACTTTGTTGTGTGTGAGTACGAAGTACAACAAAGTTCGTAAGAAGATGTATCTGTAACGTTGAATTTCTTCTGATTGTAGTGTTAAAGCGAGATCGCTCAATTGCCACTAGTTGGGGGTAGGTTCAAATGGACGGTATAGCATGCTATGTATTACTAGTAGCTGTTGGTCTCGTCAACTCATTGTTGTCCTTGTTGTTATCCTGGATTCCTTCCTGCTACAGCTGTCGTTTACTACGATCTTTTTTTTTTGTTTTTTTTTAGCAGCAGAAAACACAGTCAGCCGAGCGTGCTAGTTTCTGCTGATGCTCCGTTCCGTAAGATGTACCCTTCCCGAATTTTTTTACGAAAACAGAGTCAGGTTTGAGAGCCGTTCGAGGCTATAGGGATCGGCGTAGCTTTTATTGACGACTACATATTATCGAATACAGTGAAGAGGCGAAACGATTGCAATTGTAATAATGCTAACTAGCTTATGGCCTTAATATCTTATCTCTGCTTTGTCTTGTGTGTTTTCACACAAGGATACGCCGCTCAACTTTGGACTATATGGGGTACGAGGCTGTGGCCTGCAGTCTTTGCTTAGGGTTCAGTCGTTAAGCGCGCTAGCTATATATCTAATTGGGTGGTGCTATTTTAGAGTCTCTTCTCAAATGAAAAACAAGAACTTAAATGAAAAACATGGAGGGATTGTTTGCGCCGAATCGGAGCCCTGTACAATGCGTTAAGAGTTATGTCACTATATCAATGGTGCATGTGCATCCATATGTGTTTCCTAGAGAGAACCATGGATACAGGTTGGGGCATTGTGGGAGAAATTAACAGACGTACTTGCACTACTAGTACTCAACTATAACGATGAAAAATCTTGCAAAAAAATACACATAGAAAAGCTGCACATCAGCCCAAACACGTGATCGGTACACGAGTAAGCACTTCAAGCACACCTCACAGATCTATACACAAAGACATGCACACAATAAAAATCTACGGCCGAAGCTACACGCGCAACATGAATCATGCGGCCACGCGTTCGTTCTTCAGCCCCGTACTGCCTTCCACAGCAAGATTGACTTCGAAAAGCGTGGAGGTTGCAGCTGCCTCGACGGGGTTCTATTATGGTGGAATATCATAGACATAGTAATATGAGAAAATGAGATTCAACTCGTGGTGATATGTGGAAATGAAAAGTGTATGAAGAGACGACAACAATGATTATAACGGTAGTGATTATATAATAAGATGCGACTGCTAATGTTATAGAAGTAGGTCCTAAAATATTAAAACATTTCGAGATAATGTACATATAGCCAGTGCGAGAGGGGTAGAGACACCACAAAATGAGATGACTTCAGATGCCTATTGGATGTAATCAGCAAGTTTTCGAGGGAAAAACAACAGGGAATTTAGGTGAATCTGCTATTGCGAACTTCGTCCAAGTTGAAACAAAGCCTTTGCCACCCCAACAAAGCTGTCAGTGGCTTGTGTCTGTAGTAGTTTCACTCACAAACAAATGTAAAAAATCGTGCTCTATGCCAGCGAAGGTGTGATCGCCTGGGCGTCAATAGAACACTTAGTAAATTTGATCAAGGACGAGGCGGCCGGAAATAATGCCAGGGCTCTGTGATAAGTTATCAATAGGCGAATGACGTTGAAAATAGATGAAACAAAATCGAGTAAAAGGGGCGTCGCAGATAGCGATGGGACTAAAAGGGTATGACAATAATTGTGACGGCAATTCTATAGCGTGCTATTAGTAATTAATCAATGACGATGGAGATTAACGTTTTTGAACATTAGAAGAATATATTGCAGGTCTCGAAAAAAAAATTGCGCTAAAAATTAATCATTAAATAAGTGCTCTTAGTGTAATTAGAGGTAATTTCTATATAAAGGAAAAAAAAAAACGAATCCTGATTAGTTTCAGTGTAGCAATTAAACTATCCTAGCTTTTGTTGCTAGGCTTTGAAGGATACTAAATAAGTAATTATTATTCGTTTACTATCAAACTAATTGGGTGTTTATAGAAAAAAGTGGATGCCCCTGCCATCTTTGGAACAGCGCAAGAACGAGAACCGTTGCCTTTTCTGATCGGACTGGCTTCTTCAATAGTAATAGGCCGCTCGGGGCACGGAGAGACTATTCAATACCTTTGTGAATGGAAAAAAAAACTTACTTTGTGGGTGTAATGGAAATTTGCATAGGTAGATAAGTTTACACGCTGAGTGAACCTGTACACAGGAATAAATGTATGTGAACTGAATTGATAAATGACGACTTTTAAAGTTACCAATAATGATGATGATAACTATAATTAGTAAGTAATAACAGCAACATCTGTTCGATTATCTCAAGGGTAGAGGGTGCAATGGAAAACAAAGGATCGCTTATAATTATTATATTAGTAACGATGATGATGATGATAATAATAATCAGACAATGCGAATGAAAGACATTATATTAATTATAAAAGTGATCGAATATAGAGTAGTACTAATGGACATAATAATGATAATAACACCATTATATAGTTATAGGCATAGAATTTATATA